>NC_058406.1:83282576-83553256 GCF_002201575.2 Neomonachus schauinslandi | reverse complement strand
CCCCCCCCCCCCCCCCCCCCCCCCCCCCACCGAGCTTTTGGGAAATATCCCAGCCACTTTGAGGAGATTCCAACAATTTCAAATGGTAGGAAGAAAAGATCTCGGAGCGCCTGGGTGGCTCAGTCGTTAAGCATCTGCCTTCGGCTCAGGTCATGATCTCAGGGTCCTGGGATCGAGCCCCGCGTCAGGCTCCCTGCTCAGCAGGGAGTCTGCTTCTCCCTCTCCCATTCCCCCGGCTTGTATTTCCTCTCTCGCTGTGTCTCTCTCTGTCAAATAAATAAATAAAATCTTTAAAAAAAAAAAAAAGAAAAGATCTCTAATATGCCCCGTAAAAGGCCTACAGTGCCCTCCTTCCACTGAAAGGACATTGAGCTCCCAGTCACAAAAACATTTTCCTAAAATTATCAGTATTGAAGCCCAATCATATATTCTCCGATAACTCTTTATTACATGTGAATATATGGTGGGTCCTGTGCTGGACATTGAATATATAAAACTAAATACAGTAGGGTCACTTGAGGGTTCTTTCAGTTTCCCTTGACTAAAACACATGGTTTAAAGAAGAAACTAACCTAATTTTTCAATAACACATCATTACTTCTTCATTTCAAAGAACGAACATATTTCTTATTTTCTACCCTGGTAAGAGCTACTATACGATCACTCCTACCCACTGACAATGTCTCTCTTAGTCCCTCTCCTCCTGCCCCTCCTCTCACAGAATATGTCCATCTTCTTTCTAGAGGTTAGCCCACTCACCCTACTCTTGATTCCACCACCTCCAACTACCCCTCCGTCATTCCATCACTGTAATTTTTATCACCAAATTTGTCAAAAGAACATTTTCATTTTATACTGAACTTGATTCCTTACCTATCACCAATGATCTCTGAGCTCAGGGCCACTTTCCACGTTCCCTTCCTCCTGCCGCTCTCGAAAGTATTTGACCCTATTGACCTTTCCCTCCTCCTCAGACTCTCCTCTGCCTCATTTGAGCTGATCCTACACTATTCTGTTCTCTCCTCCTCTCCTTCCTATCAGTGATCCTCAGTTTCCCTCCCAGGCTTATCTTCTTCCCATTCTCTGCAAATGCGAAGTCCCCAAGGCTCTGCCTTTCAGCCACTCTTCCCCTATGATATTCACATCTGCATTCATGGCTTCAGCTGTCACCTCTTTCGTAGATCTAGATCCCACGGTCTACAACTTCAATCACAACCACAATCCTAAATCCTATTTCCATGATTCCAGGTGCCTATTAAACATTTCCAAATGAAATTCCTCAAACTCAGCATAACTAAAGTAAAACATCATATTCCCATTCTAAAAGTCAATTCTTTTTCTTATCTTTCTAATTTCATTTATGATACCACCACTGTCTAATCGTCTTCAACTTCCTGCTCTGTGTGTCTCCTTTGTGCCCCAAATAGATGGGTTTTCAAGTTTTGTTGATTTCCTTTGCAGATTGCCTGTCCATGTTCTGTCCACTTCATCGCTGCTCTGATTCTCCCTTCAGTATCTCCTACCCAGACCCTTCAAGTAGCCTCATAAATGTCTTCAGCTTCTCTTCAATCCATTCTTCACTTAGTTTCCAAAACCTCCAGTGCCTTATCATTGCTGCTGAGCAGACTCTAAAGTCCTTAGTCTGGAATTTAAGACTATTATTTCTCTGTGTGGCAACTTACCTTCCACCAGAAGTGGACTGTTCAGTTTTTTCCTGAGTACATCTTTTTCTTGAGCATCTTCATGTCTTTCTTAATAGTCTTCTGTGCAGCTAGGCCACCTTTTCCCCATTTCCTTCTCATAAAATCTTACTATTTTATGCCCAAGCCAAAGGATACATCCTCTGTAAGCCCTGTCAAAGGAAATCTCTCTTTCTTCTTACCTCTCTAACATATTGCTTGCACCTCATTTTAAATATTATAGATATTTGTGTGTAGCTTACTTTCAAATTATATTTTAAACTCCTTAAAAATAGGATGACTTCTCTGGTAGATTATATTATTATTCCCAAGTATTCACCGCCTTGGGAGAATTATATGTGTCTGCCCCTCGTCGGAGGTTTCCCCAAATGACTAGCTTTGGCCAGTTAAGTTTGAGCACCTTAAATATGCCACTTCTGGCCCCTGGCATATTTCTGTCATCTCTCTTGGGCCCCTGCCACCAGATGGGCTTATCCCAATGAGTGGCGGCTCCACCTGCCCAGATCCCAGAAATGAAAAAATGGAACTTGAGCTACAACTAACTCACAGTGGACTTCAACATCGATGAGAAATAAACTATTGCATTGTAAATTACTGAACTCTGGGGGTTGTTTGTTAAGGTAGCATAACTTAACCTAAACTGAATCGACCTCTTACCCAACTCAACAAATATTCAGTCATTCATTCCACAATGCTGAGAACATACTCTACACAAAGACTTCTTTAAGCGCCATGGAACATGCAAAAATTTGTAAAACATTATGTCTGTCTTCGATTGTCTCAGTTCTGAATAGTAAGATAAGACATGTTCTCAAGTTGCTACAATACAATGCAAAGTGTCACAAATCTATTTGGAGACTTGAAAACAAAGAGCTATGAGGTGTCAGAAAAGAAGCGAGTAACACTCCACTGGAGGAATCAGAAAGAGTTGCATGAAGGAAGTACTATTTGTATCTTGCAGCACACCTGGAACACGGTCCACTTTAAAGATGGGTTGAATAGAGAAATAAATGGACAGCTTCTTGTCATCCATAAAAGCTGATTATTTCTGTGTTAATGAAACATCAGGGCAAGTGAAATATTCCAGGGTAAAAGATAATGGCACTTAAGAACTTGTGAGTGGGTGAATTTGCTTTAACTAGATCCTCTGATGAGAGAAATCTTACTCATCGATGCTGGCATCTTTAAGCTCCGATTATTTCTAGTTAGTCATGTGGCTTTTCATATGATCTGCTGCTTTTGGCAGGCTGCTTGAGAAAGATTATCTCACAGTCAGCAACCAAAGCCTTCCTATTTTCAGTTTGATCCTTGATGGGAACCATCAAGCAGAACCTTCGGGCCTGGTACTTTCGAGTTCATCAGGGCTGGGAGAACTCAGGCCGAGATTCAGCAAGGCATGTACAGTATCCAAGGCAGACAAGAATGCGCACCTGAAATAGCCTATAACGGAGCTTTTGGAAGAAATCTTTCCCTCCCTAACTCTCACAAATGCTTCTAGAGTGATTCAAATGATAAGTGCCCTTTTCCTGGGTTCATAAATTACAAATTTAGGAATTGGCTAAGTAGCTTAATCATGCACCCAGTGCCGCAGACAGGAAAATGTTGCATGCATGAGGATGGGGGTGGGGGGGGATGGGGGGAGAGTTGGGGGGGGGGTGATAAATGAACTCTTGTCCTAGCTTTCCCCTAGCCAGATTGAGCCACAGGCAAAAATGTTAAGTTCTTTTCAGCTCTGAAATTCTGTGAGTCTATGAAACTGCATATTTGCCTCTGAGAATTGGGCAGCTTAAGCTCACTGGACATTTTTCCAAATGATATGGGAATGAGGATCCTTACCCCCTCACCCCCATGGTTTTCCTAACTAAGCAGGGTAAACATATTTTGTGGAATGTCAGCTCCAGCAACATTTACCCCAGGATGACAATAGAAACCTCACACGTCTATACTTGAAAGCAAGTGCCCCACACTAGAATAACATCTTCAGATAATGCTAACACCATGTCAGATATATGAAAGCAGACTCTCCCCTTTCCACATAGAGATCATTCTGGAAAGATAAAGTGAGTATGGCAAGGGTGCCAAGTCTATGACGGAGTTTCTGAGAGAAGAGTAACTTCATACCCTCCACAGTTCAAACCTGACCTCTCCAATAGTCATTCCCTGAGGCTGAAGAAGTTGCTTACTCTCTCCATGCCTCAGTTTTCAGATCTGCATAAGAGTAACCTTGCATGGCTACGGTGAGGTTATTTTGTAGATATGAAAGTCCCCAGGGCCCAGAAGGCACTCGTATGAATGCAATGTATCTTAATGCTCTTCCTCTCCGGACTACCCCTTAGCCCATTTCAGTTCCTACCCTGAAGATTATTTTATTGACTTTCCTTTTCTTTAACTTTTAGTTAAATATTGCTTTCACTTGTGTTTAATGTGTTTCACAATAAGCTGAGAAACCACAGACACACAAAAACATAGACAATCCAGGATGAAAAAATGTGCCGAATCATCCAGTGTAGAATCATTATCTACTTTTAAGCTTACTAACAAAATTTGAGATCTCTTACCATCCACAAAAATTCCTTTGGCCCATAACAACTTTAGTTTTAAAATTTCCTAAAGCCTAGGGGCACCTGGGTGGCTCAGTCTGTTGAGTATCTGGTTTCATCTCAGGTCATGATCTTGAGGTCCTGAGATTGAGCCCCACATCAGGCTCCCTGCTCAGTGGGGTGTCTGCCTGTCTCTCTCTCTCTCTCTCTGTTCCTCCCCTCACTCATGCTGTCTCTTTCTAAAATAAATAAATAAATCTTTAAAAAAAATAAAATAAAATTTCCTAAATTCTAGCACACAGTATCTCCAGGGCCTCCATCAACAAACTGCTCTTCACTGCTGACTCCTAACTCCCAAGAGTAGCACCCACCACCCTTCTCCCAGCTAAGTAGAAAAGGGTTTCATACCCTTCCTTTTTTCGCTTTGTCTCTTTATTTCAGTATTTCCAGGCATCATATTGGCTGTGTACTTTGTGACCTAACCAACCTTCAGTTTACATAGGAGGAAACTAAGGACAGGAAAATGAATGATTTACTCAATGCCAAGAAGTTATCAGCAAACGTCAGTCAGTGTTAGAACTGAGCTCCCTGCCTTTTCTTGATCTTGTCCTTTCAGTTGATAGCAGGGCCCCTGGTGCAGGGAAGGCTCTTCACAGATATTTATCGAATAAGTATTACATGAATGAATGTTCAGTGTCCTCCGCTGTGGATTGAGGGTGACACTCTTCTGAAATAGGTACAACCTCTTGTTATCTTCAGCTTAAAATATTGGAATATTACTTAGGAGTCCCGATGTCTGTGTTTAGTTCTGCTCCCTCAGCTCGATGATAGTTGCTAATGCACACACAATACATACACAGAATGATACAACCTCTAGCTATTTCATAAGCAAAGATAGGAAACACACAAAACGGAAAGTTTGCTAGAGTCTCACTCTATGAGAAGGCAAAGGAAGGGAAATGATCATACGATAGATCACTGCCATAGGATTATAATTTATTACGTGCTTTTATAAACCTTAGCTCATTTAAGCCTTATATCAACCTTACGGGAATGGCAGGGGGGATATCATCGCTGGTCTTTGAAACATTGAAATCTCAAAGAATTTAAGTGAATTTTCCCAGATTACAAACTTACAAAGAAAACTAATACCCAAAGCTAGAGCCTAGTTCTTCTTTTTCTGGATTGAATTAGTTGTTCCTCGGCTATAAGGTATTTAATCTTTGATGCCGAGTATAACTTTTGTTAAATAGGTGTATTCTGTCTTCCCGCTGAAGAACCTTAAAGTCAAGGCTAACTCATTCATATTTGATTCCCTATATCTAAGCACAGTTTCCTTCACAAGGTAGAACTTCAAAAGGTTATAACAATAATACATTATATTATTAAATTATATTATTAAATAACAATAATATTATTTTGATGGATAAAAAAATAACATTTTTAAGAAACAGCAGCTACATTTAGCAAGTCGGCTCTTCCAGGATATTGAACAAGCAAAATGAAAAGTTTATTTCTTAATACATGTCCCATCAACTTGGTATTAGCAAAAATTTTTATGAGGGAAATTTGGTCATTTTGAGAGAAACTGTCATAAATCTTTCTGAATGTGCCTCCTTCTGGTGTCCCTAAAAGATCTGTGATTTGCCAAATGATGAAAGATGTATTCTCTCCTAAACTCTAAAATTAGAAACATTGTTCTGTCCCTTCCTCTTTTTTTTTTCCTAATGCCCCTGTTGGAACAGGTTTCCATGTTACCGTTCAAGGATTGGTTTTAGGCAAAAAGCTACTTCTCATGTTTAGAATTCAGGAGATATTTAAATAAGAATCTTCATCATTAATACAGATAATATTTACGGAGTGTTCAGTGTATGTCATGCTTTTTATACATTATCTTGTATAACTCTTAAATGATTTGACTCCTTGAAAATCTCATTAACTCGTGGGATTATCCCTTTTATCACACAGGGAATATTATTATCCTTATTGTATAGTTAAGGAGACTGAATCTTAGAGTTCACACAGCTAGTAAGCATCAGCGGTGAGATTTGACCCTAGGTCTCTCTTAATTTGGAATTTAACAACTATCCTATACGGTTTCTGTCACTATCAACGATAGCAGATGGACCTCATGTTAATGGCAGACAGTCTCAATTTCTTTTTGAATACCTGATAGACCAAGCTGTTGACCGTGGTAACAAAAAGCCTAACTCATCCCCACACCTAACTTGTGATTATGTAAAGGTTTTTCACTTCAATACTCTCTGTAAGAGAATACAAAACTACGATGGGATTCCACCCTCCACCCATCAGGATGGCTACTGTAAAAAAACAAAACAAAGCAAAGTACAAATGGTGAGAATGCAGAGTAATTGGAACCCTCGTGCCCTATTGGTGGGAATGTAAATGGTACAGACACTGTGGAAAACAGTATGGGGCTCCTCAAAAAAATTATAAATAGGATTACCATATGATCCAACAATTCCACTTCTGAATGCATACCCAAAAGTATTGAAAGCAGCATCTCAAAGTAGTATTTTTACACCCATGTTTACAGCAACATTATCCACAGTAGCTAAAACGTGGAAGCAACCCAAGTGTCTATTGATAGATGAACAAGAGATACATAAAATTGAATATTATTCAGCTTAAAAAGGAGGGAAATTCTCTACAGTTAAGAGTCTGTTTCTTCTACTCCTAAAACCAATATTGCACTGTATGTTAATTAAAATTTAAATAACTGGAGAGTATTATGCTGAGCGAAATAAATCAATCAGAGAAAGACAAGTATCATATGATCTCACTGAAATGAGGAATTCTTAATCTCAGGAAACAAACTGAGGGTTGCCGGAGTGGTGGGGGTTGGGAGGGATGGGGTGGCTGGGTGATAGACATTGGGGAGGGTATGTGCTATGGTGAGTGCTGTGAATTGTGCAAGACTGTTGAATCACAGATCTGTAACTCTGAAACAAATAATACATTATATGTTTAAAAAGAAGAAGAAGAAGAAGATAGCAGAAAGGGAAAAATTAAGGGGGGGAAATCAGAGGGGGAGACGAACCATGAGAGACTATGGACTCTGAGAAACAAACTGAGGGTTCTAGAGGGGAGGGGCGTGGGGGGATGGGTCAGCCTGGTGATGGGTATTAAAGAGGGCATGTATTGAATGGAGCACTGGATGAATCATGGAACACTACATCAAAAAATAAATAAATTTTAAAAATAAATAAATAAATAAAATTTTTAAAGAGTCTCTGTTTCTTGGTTTGTCTCTCTCTCTTCTTTTCCTTTGTTAGTTTTGTGTCTTAAATTCCACAAATGAGTAAAATCATATGGTATTTGTCTTTCTCTGACTGACTTATTTCACTTAGCATTATATTCTCTAGTCCATCCATGTTGTTGCAAATGGCAAGATTTCATTTGTTTATGGCTGAATATTATTCCTTTGTACATATATACTGGAATTAAAATTAAAACCCTGATTTTAAAAAAAAGAAAGAAAGAAAATGCTTTTTAGGTTCCTGAGTGCTAAGATTAACTTTTTTTGTAAAAAAATATAATTTTTGTCTTCTACTGATGTACTTGATATTAAATCTGGATTCTTACAGCTTGAAAAAAAAAGGAGGGAAATTCTGACACAGACTACAACATAGATGAACCTTGAGGACATTTGCTAAATGAAATAAACAGTCACAAAAAGACAGAACTGGGGCACCTAGGTGGCTCAGTCGGTTAAGCTTCTGCCTTCAGCTCAGGTCATGATCTCCAGGTCCCACATCGGGCTCCCTGCTCAGCGGGGAGCCTGCTTCTCCCTCTCCCTCTGCCCCTCTGCTCTGCTTGTGTGATCACTCACTCTCTTTCTCTCTCTCTCGCTCTCTCGTTCTATCTCAAATAAATAAAATCTTTAAAAAAAAGATAGAAACTGATACCACTTATATGAGATACCCAGAGTAGTCAAAATCCTAGAGACAGAAAGTAGAAGGTGGTTGCCAGGAACTAGGGAGACAGGAAAACACAGAGTTATTGTTTAATGGGTATAGAGTTTCAGTTTTACAAAATAAAAGTGTTCTGGAGATGGATGGTGGTGACGATTGCACAACATTATAAATGTATTTAATGCCACTGAACTGTACACCTAAAAATAGTTAAGATGGTAAATTTTATGTCATCCATCTTTTGCCATAATAAAAAACGTTTGAGAAAAAATTACATTAAAGTTGAATAATTGTCAATTTATGGTCAATTTGAACAACCAGTTCAAACGTGTTAGGTTAAAAAGGAGAGTCATTTTCACATCATAAAAAATAATCAAGGAGCGCTTGGGTGGCTCAGTCTGTTAAGCGTTTGCCTTTGGCCGAGGTCACGATCGTAGGGTCCTGGGAATCGGCCCGACGTTGGACTCCCTGCTCTGCTTCTCTGTCTGCCCCCTGCTCGTGCTCTCTCTCTCTCAAATAAATAAATAAAATCTTTTTAAAAAAATAATCAAGAACCACAAGAGAGTCATATTCAGAGAGAGGTGGCTTGTTTCTTATGTACCTGCACCAGACAATGTGGCTTGTGATTAAAGGGTTATCCAGATGCACAGGACCTCTGAGAAAACAATTGCTGTGTGCTAAGGCAGGGGGAGGTCCGGCAGACCGGATGGCTCATTCATCACCTTACGGAAGGCAGCCTCTTAAGATCATGTAAACGGGATAAAGAGCTCTCTCGGAAGGTTCCAACAAACATATGCCAGCCCCCTGAGTTCTCTGTCTGGGTCATTTCACTTGAAATGACTCATCTTAATCTTTTAAGGTTCTGGGAAGTGTAAGATATATATCAGTCAGGAGGTCCCACATCTCTTAACTGCTGCCTTTATGACAGAGAAGAAATCCTTCCTGAATGACCACACTTGAAGGTAGGAAACAGCAGGGCAGAGTCCAGAGCTCTGCATGGATTGTTTACTCAAAAAATCCCTAATAATTACCAGAGCAAAAACTGGATTTAGGAAGCTAAATTCAAAACTTATTTTGGTGACCTTCAGAAAGGACCCTTCAGCACAAAAATTTATCATAAATGTTACCATGCTTTGCCCTTTGAAATGAAACTCATTTACTTCAAGTTGAACATTGCTGGTTATTTTACCCACTTCTACTGCTGTATTTCTGGAGCATATTCCCCATCCTTTCCACAGATTTTGGTCTTTTTTTTTTTTTCCAGTGGAAAAGGAATTTGTTGGGTCATGTGTTCCTAGAATTCTTTCTGTAGTTTGTTCTAAGTCATTCATATCCTCTCTCCTAGTCTGTCACTCACCTCTGAACCATTTGCCCACTGTAATGGGTGAAAAGGGCTAATCTAGATGCAGCTCAATTCAACACAGAGAGCTCCAGATTAAAAGCCAGGGACCAAGCCTATGATTTTCCTATCAGTAGCATCATATCCTTCTTGCTGCAATAAGCACTAAATCTTACAGGTAAGTGAGGCATTTAATAAACACTATATCCCTGGAACAACTTTATAAGCCCATAGAAATGAAAATCCATAAAATACCTAGAAAATTACTGCACAAAGCAGGTGAACAACAGATGAAGATTTTACTCTGATGTTGCTTCTGCCATTCATTTACTCACTCATACATTCATACATTCACGCATTCAGCAACTATTTATCGAATGGCTACTATTCGTAGCCACTAGAAATAGGATGGTGAACAAGGCAGACATGGTCCCAACAATCACAGAAGTTACATTCTAGTGGGAGGAGGTATGTAGAGAAGTTGAGAGGAAACCACAATAGCTTATAATAAATGCTATCGTAATGGGAGAATCGTAGTGTGCTACTGGGACCACAGAGGAGGGGCGACTAGCACAAGTGTGTGTGTGTGCGTGTGTGTGTATGTGTGTGTTTATGTGTGTAGCTGGTCACCAAGGGCTCCCATGATTAAATCCCAGTTGATACTTAAAATATGAGTTTAAGGGGCGCCTGGGTGGCTCAGTCAGTTAAACGTCTGACTTCAGCTCAGGTCATGATCTCAAGGGTCCTGGGTTTGAGCCTCAAGTCGGGCTCCCCACTCAAGGGGGAGTCTGCTTCTGGCCCTCTCCTTCTCCCTCTGCCCCTCCTCCTAATTACGCTCTCTCTAATAAATAAAATCTTTTAAAAACAAATGAAATAAGAGTTTAATTTAGACAAATAGAGGGCTGGGGTGGGGTGGGGAGACAAGGGAGAACCAGTATGTACAAAGGCCCAGAGGCTAAAAAGAAGATTCCATTAATTCCATAATGTTTCAGCGATCGTCCCACATTTCACTTCTCTTCTCTGTGACAGAAGGTGGTATCTTAGCCAAACACTTGGGCAAGACTGTATTTGGAGTTGCAAGCTGCTGCCCGTAAAAGTTATTTTCTCTGTTTATAATGGTTAAGCTGTTTGACTATGTCATTTATTGCATTCCCCACTGAAAACGTGACCAGCTCACAGACAGGGAGCATAGCTCAGTGTATTTCCCAGAAGCCAGGGTAGTATTCCTTACACAATGGAAGCTTTAGAAATGCTGGTGCTAAACAAATAGATAAACAGCAGAGAGGTCGGCAACCAAGCTGGAACTCCCAGAATTTTCAAGGGAGCGGCAATGTTTATCCACGGAGGTTTTTAAACCAGCATTACTTGCTGAAGTTCCAACAGAAGGAGCTTAGCCACAAAGAGTCTCATTATATAGTATCTTGGCAATCCAAATAGTCCCTCCCCTCTGACTGAATTTGGTTGACTCCGTCGATGACAGAGGCCAAAATCAGGAGTTTCGAGTCCTGTGAAAGGTTCCTTAGCTTCAGGGAGAGAGAGAAGACCCGTTCCACTGTCCCGCGCCTCGCCACACCCTGAACTCAGGCCAGGCTGAGGGAAATAGCATTGCATAGAGCGTGTGGCCCGCAGTATGAGCCAGGTACTGTACCAGGTGCTGTGGACATAAACATAAAGAAGTAGTTTCTGCCGCTAAGATACATCTGGCACTTAGCAGTGGCCTGACAAATATTTGCTGAGAAACTGAGTGAACACAGTCCCACGTATTTCAACAAAACACTTACCACAAACTATGTTACAGTTTTGTTTTTATAGTGGGACTTTCTCCTAGGCTGTGGAAATTTTCGTATCCCATGGACTCTTTGTAGTCTCTACCAAAGGACCTCCCCTGCGGTCCCGAAGGAACCCCTGCCATTGCTTTTGAAGACAGTAAGAGCCGCAGCTGCTGAGGGGGCCCTGGTCCCCCCTCATGGAGACTTTGGCGTGCCTCTGCTCCGATGTCACCCTACCCTGTGCGCAGCTGTTGGACCCAAAGAGCTGCTCGGAGAGTCGCAGTAGCCCTAAGAGCTCCAGAGTCATCCTGAGAGAATGTTCTACAAAGAACGCACGTTTGTAGGTAAGCAGGACTCCACTCCACTCTTGGATTGCTCAACTGCTGGTGCTCCTGGCCCCCAAGAGCAGAGGGTTCTGACAGGAGGAATCAGTAACTTTATTTCCTGATGCAGAGAACAAACATATTCCTTTCCTCTGAAACCTGGAAAATCATATCCATGAGTGGCCTATTTATTCATAAACATCCTCAAAACGAGGGTTCTGTCTGCTCAGGTAAGGACAGTCTTAAATCTCAGGGAGTCAAGTTCTTCCTTTAATCAGCCCCAATAATACTGGTCAGAAGCTCTGGTTTCGAGTTCTCTGAGCCATATGAGCAAGCCATTTTGCTTCCAGGGCACTTTCCTCAGCCTCTTTGGCATAAACTGCAACGAGGTCTTAGCTATTTTCTGTTTGAAGTGGTGTCTCGGACTTTGGGATTCATGTGATCATTGAGCATGCTGAGAAAAATGAAGCAAACAGTGTGACATCGAGGCGAGGATTGCCCTTTCCAGTGATGGGGGGGGGGGCAGACAAGATTAGCCAAATGGTAGTACTGTAACAGGCTCGAGGTGCAATTTTCATTACTCTCTGCAGAACGCGCACTGATCTGGGGAGAAAGGAAGACAATAATGAGCGGCAGTGTCCCACAACTGAGCTTTACGGACACGAAAATGTTCTTCATCAAACTCCAACCTCTTTCATTTGTTTCTTCCTAATTCTCATCTCCTCAGGCTGGCTGGGAATATTCTCTTCCCTGGTTTCTGTCATCGGGTCCTTGGATCATCATCCATCACTCACTCAGCAGTATGAGCCAGGCACTGTACCAGGTGCTGTGGACCTGGTATGTATTAGGTCCCCATCGTGTACCTGGCCCTGGGAATAAGTCCCAGAGCTTCTGTCTAGTAATGAAGTATTTGAGGTAGAGAGTGGTAAGTACGATAAAAGGCATCTATCTACAAGGCAAGGGGGCCAGGGAAGGAAGAACTCTCTTCCAGCAGTTCCTGATAACTTTCCTACAAGTAAGACCCTGGAGCTGAGTCCGTCAGGACATATGGGAGTTTCTGAGTGAATAAGTACAGGACGAGGAGCAGGGGGCCGGAGACAGAACTCCGGGGAAAGGAAGAAGGCTAGCAGCAGCCAATGCTTACTGATGTGTGTGTCACTGACATGTTTATCATGTCCTACGCACTCTTCCATGTTCTTTACCGGCATTCATCTTTTTAATCCTTCCAAAAACTATATGAGGCAGTTCCACTGTGGCAACTGACACACAGAGAGACAAGCAAGTTGGCCAAAATCACACAACTAAAAAGTGATGAGTCCACAGTAAGAATCAGAGCCTGAGCCCTTAACCGGTAGGATAGTGTGCAGAAAGAGATGTGCACGGGTCCAGAAATGCGAGAACAAGGCCTTCCAGGGGAAACGGGAGTCAATGCGAAGGGACAGAGTGGTCACGAGGGAGCATCAGAAGCAAATGAGAGTGAAGAGATAATGGCCAGGTTAGAGAGGGTTGCATACCCTACTGAAGTTTGTACTTTTTTTTGGGGGGGGGGTTTAATTTTTTTTATTATTATGTTATGTTAATCACCATACATTACATCATTAGCTTTTGATGTAGTGTTCCATGATTCATTGTTTGCATATAACACCCAGTGCTCCATGCAGTATGTGTCCTCTTTAACACCCATCACCAGGCTAACCCATCCCTTCATCCCCTCCGCTCTAGAACCCTCAGTTTGTTACTCAGAGTCCATAGTCTCTCATGGTTCGTCTCCCCCTCCGATTTCCCCCCCTTCATTTTTCCCTTCCTACTATCTTCTTTTTTTTTTTTAACATAATGTATTATTGTTTCAGAGGTACAGATCTGTGATTCAACAGTCTTGCACAATTCACAGCGCTCACCATAGCACATACACTCCCCAGTGTCTATCACCCAGCCACCCCATGCCTCCCACCCCTCACCACTCCAGCAACCCTCAGTTTGTTTCCTGCAATTAAGAATTCCTCATATCAGTGAGGTCATATGATACATGTCTTTCTCTGATTGACTTATTTAAGCCTCAGAGCACCGGGAGCCATGAAAGGGTCTATACCCAAGCTCAGATCTGCATTTCCGGAAGATGACTGACAGCAGGGTGGAGGAGGGATTGCAGAGGAGCCCGCAAGCAGAGACCAGTTGAGACAGTAATGTCACTGTACAGGTGAGAGCAGGGAAGGGACAGGGGGAGGGGAGGGAGAACCACAGGAGCTATTTAAATGATAGAATTTATAGAAGTAGGAGGGAATCCGGCGGGAGTCATATAAATGACTTCTAGGTTCAGGCTTGGGTAGAAGCAATGCCATTAACCAGAACAGGGAAATGCAAGAGAAGTATTTGGTTTAGGAGAGACACTTTGTTCAGTTGGGGAATACTACACTTAAGATGCCTGTTCCAGCTATCATTACCATGTAACCAACCATCTTAAAACTTAATAGTTTATTTTTTTATTTTTTTAAAGATTTTATTTATTTGAGAGAGAGAGAGAACATGAGAGAGAGAGAGGGTGCACGAGCAGGGGGAGGGGCAGAGGCAGAGGGAGAAGCAGGCTCCCCGCTGAGCAGGGAGCCCGACAAGGGGCTCAATCCCAGGACCCCGAGATTGTGACCCAAGCCAAAGGCAGACGCCCAACCGACTGAGCCACCCAGGTGCCCCAAAACTTAATAGTTTAAAACAATAATTTATGCTTGTTGCTCATGGGTCTGTGAGTCAAGAGGGTTCAGCTGGGCAATTCTTGCTCGGAGTCTCTCAGATAATTACTGTCAGATGTTGGCTGGGCTGTAATCTTCTGAAGGCTCAGTTGGGCTGGTTGTCCAAAATGGCTCACTCCCATGGGCGGCGGCTGATGCTGGCTTTTGAATAGGAGTTCAGCGGGGCTTTTCCACCTACACATGGCCTCTCCATGTGACTTGAGCTTCTCACAGCAGGATAGCTGGCTTATAAGAGATAGAGTCCAAAGAAAAAGCATTTCTAGAGGCTTAGGCAGAAACTGCAAGGATTCTAATAACCTAGCTTTGGAAATCATTTAGTAGTTAGGAGTGGGTCACAGGGTCAGCCCAGATTCAAGGAGTAGGGGCTTCCTCGGACTTGAAGACTGAGAAACATATCTCACTGGGGCCCATCTTTGAAGACTAACACAGTGCCTTTAGGACATGCAGTTAGAGAAGTTTAATAGGTATTTAAGTTATGGGTCTCGAGTTCAGAAAGAAATCTGGGCTGGGAATCTAGCTGAGAAGATAATTGGTATGTAGGCAGTGATGAAAACCATGGATGTAGGGGAGCCTGGGTGGCTCAGTCGGTTAAGCGTCTGCCTTCGGCTCAGATCATGATCCCAGGGTCCTGGGATCGAGCCCCGCATCGGGCTTCCTGCTCCGCAGGAAGCCTGCTTCTCCCTCTCCCGCTCCCCCTACTTGCGTTCCCTCTCTCACTGTGTCTCTCTCTGTCAAATAAATAAATAAAATCTTAAAAAAAAAAAAAAGAAAGAAAAGAAAATCATGGATGTAGATGAGGTCTCCCAGGAGAATATGCATCACACAACGAAAATAACTCCAGGGGAAGAACCTTAAAACGCCAACATCTAAATGGTAAGCACTGGAACAATGAGCCCCTAACCAAGACCAAGAGCTACAGAAGCAGAGAAAACCATGAAATATACAAGCCAAATGCAACATGTCAAGAGTATCAGATGCTGCAGAGAGGCAAAGTCAGGTGGGACCTGAAAACTGTTCTCACCAGCTTTGACAATTAGGTGTTCATGGGTGACTTTAGTAGGAATAGTTTTAGGGAATAGGAAAAAGCAAAGAAAAAAATAAAACAGACTGAAGTGAAATAGACAATGGTAGCTGAGAGAGAGCAGGCAAGAAACTATCACGAGACACACAATGGAAGGAAGACTTGTATTTTAAGATGGTTAGGGCAAGGACTCTGGGGTCGTATTGCCTATTTGCATGGATTTGCATATTGGCTCTCCCTGCTGTGTGATACTGATCGCTCTCCTAATTTAACCTCTCCAACCCTCACTTTTCTCCGAAGAAAGTGACATTTAAGCTGGCACTTGAAGGAGGACCAGGAATCAGCCAGGCAGCGGGTTGGGAGAATAAAGGTTTTGGCTGGGGTAACAGCAAGGATGTGACTTTGGAACACACTTGGCTTGTGCAAGAAAAAGACTGGAGTGGGACGGGCTGGCAGGAGACGCAGGAGAGGCAGGGGGCGATGTGGTCCGTGGAGTAGCATGAGACTAGGGGAGGAGGAGACAGGAGTCTGATCTTTCTGGGCGTTATACTTGGTGCAGAGGGTGGGGGGAGGGAGGGACATGGGTTTTATTCTAAGTCCAAAGGGAAGTCATTAGAAAGTTATAAACAGATAAATTACATTATTTGACACATTTTAAAAAGATCACTCATGGGGGCGCCTGGGTGGCTCAGTCGGTTAAGTGTTTGCCTTCAGCTCAGGTCATGATCCCAGGAATTGAGTCCCGTGTCAGGCTCCCTGCCCAACAGAGGAGTCTGCTTCTCCCTCTCCCTCTCCCCCTGCTTCTGTGTGTGCGCTCTCTCTCTCTCTCTCAGGTAAATCAATAAATCACTCTGTTTTTAAAAAATAAACATACACCTACCCAGCAATTCTACTCCTAGGTATTCACCCAAAACAAATGAAAACATGTGTTCACAAAAAGACTCATGCAAGAATATTCATAGCCATTTTATTTGTAGTAGCCAAAACCTGGAAAAAGTTCACATATCCATCAATTAAAAAATTATAAACACACTGTAATATATTCATGAGTAGACTATTACTCAGCAATAAAAGTAAGTGAATTACTGATATAGGCAACAACATGCTACGTGAGTCCATTCCTATGACTCTCTAACAGGCAAAGGCCACCTATAATGGAAAAAACTTCGAACGGTGGTTTCTTCTGGGGTAGGAGTGGGAGCAGGGGTTGCCTGGGAAGGGTTTTTAGGGAACTTCCTGAAGGCATAGTTAATGTTCTGTACTTGATAAGAGTTAGGGTTCAACAGTTGCCCAAACTCAGCAAATGTAAATTTAGGAGTTAAATTTCATATTAAAACAAACCAAAAAACCCCACACAATTATTGAACTCTCATGAATTATATGTATGCTGAAGGCTTTTTACAGGGAAGGGTACTAATATCTGCAATTTCTTTGAAATACACCCAATTTAAGGTAGATTTGTGATGAACGGGGGGAGAGATTGATGGCCAGAAATATAGTAAAGCAAGTATATGCGTTTTGGGCTGAATTGTGTCATCTCAAAATTCACATGTGGAAGTCCTAACCCCCATTCCTGGGAATGGAACACTATTTGGTGATAGGAGGTTTCAGAGGTAATTAAGGTAATATGAGGTCATCTGGGTGGGTCCTAATCCAGTGAGTGGTCTCCTCACAGGAAGAAGACATGAGGATACAAATAACACAGACCGAGGGACAACCATGTGAGGACACACGGAGAAAATGGCCGTTTGCAAGCCAAGGACATGAGCCTCAGAAGAAACCAAACCTGCTGACACCTTGATTTTGGACTTCTAGCCTCCCAAGTTGTGAGAAAATAAATTTTTGTTGCTTGAGCTATCCGGTCTGTGGTATTTTATTATGGCAGCCTTAGCAAACTAATACATATAAGGAAAATGTTAATGGCAGAAACTAGGTAATAGGTATGAATATTCACTACAAAATTACTTCAGCTTTGCTGCATATTTCAAAATTTGCATAGTAAAACATTGCGGGGGGGATCACTCTGATCTCTGTGTTTAACGGATTTAGGGAACTGTGGAAGGTGGGAGGAGGGGGTTACAGTGACTGAAGTGAAGAATGGCAGGAGCTTGTTCTAGGATGATGGTGAGAGTAGGCTTGGAGAGAAATGGGCAGATTCTACATTTACGTGAGAGATGGAAACAGCAGGACTCTCTGAGACACTGGATACAGAATATGAGTGAAATGACAAAATCAAAGATGACTGCTATGTATTTCTACAACTGTGTGGCCAGTCGTATTTACTAAGATGGAAAATATACGAGTCACGGGAGCAAATCCCAAGTCTTGTTTGGTCCTGTTATGTTTGAAATGCCCATGGGATACCCACCTGGCATGGTCAAGGAGTAAGTTAAATATAAAACGTAGAACTCAGACGATGCAAAGCATCTGCATGGCTTAGCACCAGGCCTGATACAGAGTAAACATAATAAATGCTTAGTATTACCACTAATTATTTTTGTAATTATAGGAGGTGTGACTAGAGGTAGATCTATTAACACTGAATATAGTATACTGGTATATTCTGCCTGAGAAAGGAGATAAGATTAAAAATATATGATTAGGGGGTGCCTGGGTGGCTCAGTCGTTAAGCGTCTGCCTTCGGCTCAGGTCATGGTCCCGGGGTCCTGGGATCGAGCCCTGCATCAGGCTCCCTGCTAGGCAGGAAGCCTGCTTCTCCCTCTCCCACTCCCCCTGCATGTGTTCCCTCTCTCTCTGTCTCTCTCTGTGTGTCAAATAAATAAATAAAATCTTGAAAAATAAAAATATATGATTAAATCTGAGATGCTATGTGAAATGGCTAATAGAAAGCCATTTGCACAAGCCCCTGCACCGAATAACATAGGGCTGAGTGAGCTCAGGCTGTCCTGTTATCTCAACCATCCTTCGGGCAATGTCACTTCCAAATCAACTCAGAGAAATGATAATTTATTCTCCATTAAATAACTCATCCTAATGTTTAATAACTACTAGAGTCACTTGGGTTTTTTTTCCCAATTTGAATTTGTCTAAATATAACGAGAGCTCAAATTCTTGGCCCCAGAATGCAGCTTCTTAAAATCTTAATATATGGTATGATTTTGTTTCTGTTTATCTGATAGGTCAGAGTCCCTGGATGGACTTGCAGTGCAGTATCCTTGGATGCAAAAATGTAACACATTTTAGACATCTTTGTTAGAATTTTATATTCTTCATTAGATACGGCACACAGATAGCGCCCCTAGAATAACCATGTAGGCAGGAAAATTGGGGGGGCAATGAAAACCTGTCATCCATGTCATTATTTCTGCATTCAGCCTTTCGGGAGGAGGAGAAGTGTCACTCAGGGCATCTCTGCAATTGCCTGAGCTGCATCGGTGTCCCCGGCTGCCTGACACGATCCTGTCGAGCTTGCTGACACCCTCCTGTTTCCTCCCCCATCTATGCATCCCTACTCTCTTCTCAGTGGAAACAGACCCGGTATTTGTTCCAACTGAATGGTAAATACTAGCACGCACAATTTTGATGGGGTTTCTCTTTTTGAAAGAACAGCTACCAGCTGCCTTGGGTGCTCGACAATGTGCTGGACACCACGCTCAGTGTCATTTCATTCACCCTTCGTAGCAAAGGTCCTCCGAGGTGGTATCTATTGTTACTTCATTTTACAGATGAGGCAGCTTATACTCTAGGAGTTTAAGTAAACTGCTCCACTCGTAAGTGAGGGAACTGGGGTTCAAAATGAAGTCAGACAGCCAACAGAGAAAAATCTCCTAACTGCTGTATGTATCCTCAGCATCACTGATGAGCATGCCCTCAGGAGGCCAGAGGCTTAGCAGGGTGGGCTGATTCCCCTGACTCCTCAGCAGCCATGAAGCTCCCAGCTTTCTGTTCTGCCTCTGAGGGAAGAGCTGAATGATCAGCTCCTTTTCTGTATGAATCTGAAGGCTTCCCCAGCAAGGCCTCCTACATGGGCCCTCAGACCCTCTCAACTCCCCCCTCACGCCTGTAGTGTTTTTCCAGGGCATAAACCTTCCCATCTCCCAGTGAAGATGAATCCATCTGGATTAGATTTAGCTACTGGAGATGGGGCGGAAAAGGAGAAAGAGCAGCTAGCTATAAAAGGCCATAGAAAGACCAGGAAACTATTTAGGAATAAGTAGGTAGGCTCTGAAGTCAAACTTCACCTACCAAGCTGCTGATTGCCAATCGGCCCATTCCAAAAAGAATGAAAGGCTAACGTTCACCTGCCTCCAGTCTATTCTTTCCACTCTGGAGCCCACACATCCAGCGTATGGGACTTCACACAGCACTAAAACCAAGCTCCCACCTTGCTTCTTGCCCCTCTTGCATTATATGCATTTATATTTTAAAAAGCTGATCATTTGGAGAAAGGAGTTCATTCTCAACAAAATCTACAGCTGGTATAAATCAAAATTTCCATAAGGCTTTCACTCCACGTTGCTCTGCTGGGCACCAAGAAAGCATCTCTGCTTGATCTGGAGAATGGTGATCACTGGTGAGCTACTCTGCACCACTGGCCTCATTCAGACCATCTCTAAGGTGTCCCATGGGGGCCTAAGCTGTTTAGTAGAGGCTTCAGGAATGGGCTGGAGAATAATAGTAAAAAGATTTGCCTGGGAGTGCTGGGGTAATTCTATTACTTAAGTCAAAGTCAAGTTAATTCCAATGAAATATTTATGAGGTTTATTTACTATCTATCTTCCACATTAGACTAGGGCAGGATTAAGAGGCAACCCAGCCGGCCAAACATCAATCTAAAAGGGGAGCCAAAACCACGTACTGCTAAAACCTGGCCAGGATGTCATAAGAAGGAAGCAGTGTGTATTGACCTCATCAGTTTTAGAGCACTAAATATGAACGGAAGAAGCACTAAATGCCTCCCAGCGAGAAGGAAAAATATCAAAGGAACAAGTTAAACTGCATTCTAAGGAGCTGGAAGGAATTAGCCCCAGGGCTTTTGCTTTGCTGGATGAGACTTACAGATTTGAGGGCAGCTAAATTGCTCTGGACCAGAGAGAAGAGGCAGAGAGCACTCCCGCTAAGAAGCACTCCGATCCCTCCCTCTTAGTTCAAGGGATGCCAAATAATTACCTTGGCCAGGGTAACCACCCATCTTGGTGTGCCTCTGGCTGGAGGGAGAGCTCCGTGTAGACAGGGCTACCGCTGTTCTGTTCAAGACTGTCCACTCAGCATCTAGCTCTGTGCCTGCCAGAGTGTGCAGCCTAGAGGCATGCCATGGCTCTGCTCTAGGGGGCGCCATTCGCAGGTTGTGGGGTCAGTGTATCAGCCTCCCAGGCAGTGCACTACCATTTGGGCTGCATACAGAGACCCCAAGATTTGTAGGTTGGCCTACTGAATGAGGGAATAACATGTAGACAGAGAAGGATTAACTTTTTTCCCCCAGCCTTTTCTCCCCACATCCGTGTCATTGCCTTCATTTAGTCTTATGCCTTCCTCCGTTGACTTGAGCAGGGCAGGAGAGCTTTCGGCCTCTAACCATCCTGTGCTAATTCATTCTCCTTATTTGGCATGAGTCAGCTCTCTGTAACAACACCAGATCATGCCACTTCCGTTCTTAAAAGCCTCCGATGGCTTCTCATTGCCAGCAGAAAGGATAGACTTCTGAGTGTGGAAATAAGAGCCTCTATGATTAGTCCCAAACTGACTTGTCCAGAATCATCTCTCACTACTCCCTGCTTTTTATGCTCTGTGCTCCAGCCATGCCCAGTGTCAAATTCACTACATGCCTTCTCACTTGGGGCCACTGCCCATTCCATACCTGTCCCAGGGCTCACCTTTTTTCCCCTTTTCAGTATTGGCATGGGTTTTCCACATTGAATATATCTTTAAAAACAAATATTTTTGTCATATTATGTATTTTTAAAAGATTTTATTTATTTATTTATTTATTTATTTATTTATTTGACACACACACACACACACACACACACACACACACGCGGTGGGGAGGGAGAGGGAGAGAATCTCAAGCAGACGCCACACTGAGCATGCAGCCCAACCAGGGGTTTGATCCCACGACCCTGAGATCATGACCAGAGCCAAAACCAAGAGTCGGATGCTCAATCAACTGAACCACCCAGGTGCCCCTGTCAAATTATATTTTTTTTACAAATTTTTAATTTTAGAATAGTTTCACATTTACGGAAAAGCTGCAAAGAGGGTACAGAGAGTTCCCATAGATCACACACCCAGTTTTTCTTATTATTAACATCTCATGCTGGCCCTGGTGCACTCGTCATAACTAATCAATCAATAGTGATACCTTATTATTAACCGAAGCCCATACTTTATTCAGTGTCTGAACCAAAGCTCATACTTTATTTCCTCAGTTCTTATTTGATTTTTCTTTTGCAGGATCCTACCCAGGATATCACATTACATTTAATTTTGATGTGTCCTGAGGCTTCTCTTGGTTATGGCGGTTTCATAAACTTCCCTTGTTTTTTGATGGCCCTGACTCTTTGGAGGATTACTGGTCAGATATTTTGTAGGATGCCCATCTACTAGAATTTGCCCGGTGGTTTTTTTCCTGATTACACTGGGGTTATAGGTTTTGGGGAAGAAGACCACAAAGTACCATTCTCGTCACATGATATCAAGGATAAATGCTATCAACATGTCTTACCGCTATTGATGTCAACCTTGATCACCTGGCTGGGGTGGAGTTTCCCAGGTGTCTCTTCTGTAAAGTTACTCCCCATACCCTTTTCCATACTGTATTCTTCGGAAGGAAGTCACTATATGCAGCTCATACTTAAGGGCTGGGAAGTTATGCTCCACCTTCTTGAGGAGGGAGCATCTACATAAATTATCAAATTAGATTTCTAAAGCCATTTTGTTCTCTTGAATGTCTATTTTTACCCACAAGTTTCTAATAACCAGTGTGGCTTATTCTCAGTGGATTGTTTTGACTTTGGGTAGTCACAGAATTAGGGTAAAACGTAGATATATGGTTCAGTTTTTCTCATTTCCTTTCAAGGCCTATCCTCTGAACTGGAATTACTTGTTACATTTTAAATATATAATTTATAGCCTTTATTTAAACTTTACGAATAATAGAGAATGCCATCTATTCTCTAGAAAGAGGAGAAACAAAAGACTTGAAATGTTAATGATTCAGATTAGCAGAGAGTGAAAATTATTAATACACTAGACAACTATTGTTTTATATATATCTGCCTAGGAAGAAGTTGTAGAAGAATTCTGACCTGTTAAGAAAAAAAAATCATTTATTCTTAAAGTGGCACAAATGCATTCTGACCATCTGAGGACAATTCAGTGACTGTCAAGAATCTGTTCTGATGCTCTCCCATGTCCCACACCAATACGTGTTATTACTTGAGTGCCACAATGTGAAGCAGAAAGAGATGACTCTCCTGTGCGAGTTCCAACGCTTTATGTTCTTCATTTAATATACTTTCCCAAAAGAAAGAATCCGCCGCTGCCTATTATCAGATTCAGACAGATTATCCTATTTTTTGAATTGGCAAGTCTTTAGAGTGAACATCTCTTGGCACAAACAGATTGTGCTTGTAAAGCCTTTCTGTCTAAAAGACAGAAAAACCCACCACCAAAGAAACATCTTGTTCAGCTTTCCCTAAGAGTCAGCTTGAAAAAAGGCAACCAAGTGCACCCAGATGGCAACTAGCTCATCACTACCCGCCTCACGGAATTCCAATGACCTTTTTCCCCCAAGCCAGTTTATGTGTGGATAAGACCTAAATCTAGACCCTTAAAGATTTACGGTAAAGTTGTTATCCCTAAGTATTCCCAATAAGTAAACAGTTAAGACATGATCCAAATGGCCTGAATTTGATCCCTGGAATCCCCCTAAAAGTGCTTTCCCTGGGGCACAATTTCCCTGAGGGGGGAAAAAAAAAAGAACAAAAGAAATGAAATCAGACTTTATTTTGGAATATCTGCATTGGTAAGGGAAAGGAGCTATTAATCACAGAAATGTGTCTTAAAGTTGAACTTTCTAAAGCAAAACTGCACAGTATTTAGTAAATGTAAAATAATTATTGAAATTCATAAGCAAGCAAGCAAGCCATGGGCACTAGAATGAGTGATTCAGGAGCTTCATATTAGTCATTTTATTGTTTTTTTTTAATTAACATATAATGTATTATTTATTTCAGGGGTACAGGTCTGTGATTCATCAGTCTTAACAATTCACAGTGCTCACCACAACACATACCCTCCCTAATGTCCATCACCCAGCCACCCCAACCCTCCCACCCCCCATCACTCCAGCAACCCTCAGTTTGTTTCCTGAGATTAAGAGTCTCTTATTTGGTTTTGAAGTGACCAACTATAGGAGGCGTATCATGTCCACCCAATTATCTCCCTGTATTCCGAACAGGTGACACTGGGTATGTCTCAGTAGACACAACATGGAAGCCAACGACATCAGAATTATGTGAGTGACTGTTCCCAGCTGGAGAACTATACACATCTCTGTATGTTGCCATGAAGTGAGACCCACTGCATTTACCAAACAGTATACAAAGTAAGATCTAATTTTTGGTAAAATACAGATCTATAGTATGAATGTCTACATATGCAAAAAACACATCTAAAATGCACTAAAATGAATTGTGAGAATATGAGTGATCTTTATTTTTCTCTTGTACTTTACTATACTTTCAGAATTTTTCTAATAGTACTTTTTAGAAACTTAAAATAACTTAAAAATAAAGATAGACATAAACATAATTTTTCTCTTGCCTGCCAGAATTTTTTCTTTTTCTCAGTCATATGTCTCTTAACTTACTTTCATACCCTTCATTATTTGCAAATAAGTAGAAGGAATTTGGACTTCTTAAGAAAAAAATGTATTAAAAGTATGGTATCTGATGGTGACTTGGATCAATTGGAGGCTACATAGAAAAAAATTAAATTCCATTTGGTTTTTTTCCTGCAAGAATTTTTAAAGCCTCTTAACGGTTTATAAACAATCTGACTATACATCAAATTTTTGTATTTACAGCATCTGTTATCATTGGTGGTCATAAACATAACTTGACTTTTTTCCACGAGGAAGAGAAGTATGCAGTTTCTCTGGTTAATTCGCATACCTAAAAGCCTCAAAATCTCCTGGAACTGATAAAGTCTATCAGAGTCCCTTTGGTAGGAATGAGGAGAAGTTTATGCATTAAACAGGACCAAGTTCTCATATTCAAATGAATTTCCAATAGTTTGTGCATTTTTTTGAATTGTAAAATAGGAAGGTTTCTGGCAGCAAAACTAATATGCATTGCCTTGGATAGGGCATGAACCATGAGAAGGGTACTGACAGCCACAACAGAGGAATATACTCTTCATATGCCCTTGACTGCTTCTTCTCTAGGCACAGGCCCTTCTCTGGGTAAGACACCCAGCTAGGGGAGGGAAGGGCAAACACAGAGCAGTGGGGGAGGGAGGCGACAACCACATAACCAACCAGAGTCAACTGAGCAATGTTCCAGACACTGAAAAATTCACAGAATGCAGAAAATCATAATATAAGGATTGAAAACACAGCTCCTAGAGTAGTGCTTAAACTTTTAATGCACACCAGGATCACCCTGAAGAGATTGTTAAAACACAGATTCTGGGGCCTCCCATTCAAAGATTTGGATTCAGTCAATCTAGAGTATGCCCAAGAATTTGCATTTTTCACAAATTTCCAGATATTGTTGATGCTGCTGGTCTACAGATGACACTTTGAGAATAAATAGACTCTATTTGGCCTTAAATACTGTCTCTACCACTCACTGGCTGTGTTAAACAAGTGGATGACCCAGTCCCTCCCAGGCTCAGTCAACTCCTCTGTGAAATGGGTAATACTAGCTCTTGCCTCCTAGTGTTTTTGTGAGGATAATATGAGAAAAGCCATCTAAGGCTCTTGGAAAAACACTCAATAAATGTCAGCTATTATTATTAATATTAACATTATTTTGATATTGTATCGAATCTTCCTGATTTCAGTTGAGGAAACTGAGGCCCCAAGAGATTGAGTGACTGTCACATGGTCTCAAGGCTAGTGATCAGTGAAGCTGGCATGTGGACCTTGGGCTTCCAGACCGTCTCAAGATACCAGACGGAGCATACCCTGGGACATCTCACAGAGGCTGAACATTTTCAGCTGGTCTCAAACCCATGATCGTCATGTAGGAAATAAATACCAAAACAAGCCTGCAAAGGTTGCAAGCATCTAACAAAGCTGACTGACACCAACCATGTCCTGCTTCTGCCAGATTGAAAGGGAACATACTGTCCTGGGTTATCAAAGTGGGAAACCAAGGTCATGCTGAATGAGGAACTTAGAGCCCTAATAACTGAGGTGTTGGTATTCCTCCTCTTTCTGGAGAACATGAGGGGTCTGGTGGACATGAAACACACCCTTTGACCCCAGGAATTTATCAGGGGGACAATTCACAGTCATAATCTAAGCTGCCAACAGGGCACTTGGGATAACAGAAAATTATCCCCAGACTGTTGCCTACCTTTGGCCTGCTGAAAAAGAGAGAATTCTTTAACTTTCGCTTTAATGAAATGCACAATTATGCATTTTTTAGAAGAACAGAACAAGCATCCTTTCCCAGCCAATAGAACGTAATGTGCTTTTCAGTAAAGCTGCTGAGAAAAGCAATAAATCCCAGCCTTGCCATATTAATATGTCTGACCTAGAAATCAAGAAAGAAGATGCTCTTCTCAAATCTCCAATCAGCTTTCTGCTTTGGGAAATTGGAACACTAGGGAGAAACAGAGATCCTGGAACATTATCTTCAAAGCAGAACTGAAAGGAATACTTTAGATTAAGAATAACTTCACAACATTCAGAAGATTCCAGCAATCCTTACGCGATATCAGAAAACTGTTTTGAATTTTTAATGAATTGATAACTTACTTAACAGGATTATGATGACAATTAATACAGACCGTAGCACATAGTAAATGTTCTGTAACTGTTTGCAACCACGATTATGAATTATGATGATTTGGGGCTGTGGTAAAGCCAAGGGTTTACAGGCTGGTTCAGATCTCTGTGACTTTCACGATTCTGTGAAGTAAAGAAACCTGCTCCCTCAATGGGATTCAATAGAGAGAGTAACTGAGGGGAAGAAAAATATTTTAACAATGAAAGTTTTAGTAAACAAGGAAACAAGTCTTTTTAAGATTTTTTTTTTATTTGAGAGAGAGAGAGAAACAGCATGAGAGGGGAGAGGGTCAGAGGGAGAAGCAGGCTCCCCGCCGAGCAGGGAGCCCGATGTGGGACTCGATCCCGGGACTCCGGGACCATGACCTGAGCTGAAGGCAGTCGCTTAACCAACTGAGCCACCCAGGCGCCCGGAAACAAGTCTTTTTAAAAAGAGCTGCATTTGGGTTTTGTTCATTTTTAAAAAAATCAAATTGGTTTACGTATTCTGTGAAGAAATATTCAGGACTTTTCAAAACCACAACTGATCGATCTTAACCAGGTAATCAGAATATGCACACAGACATACAGTAGGAAAAATGGTATGTCTTTTATTCTGACTTTCCAGTTCATCACAATCGGGTTCTTAGAGACCTGATGATCTCACAGGATATTTTCACTAACTGTAATTTTGTAATGTGTTCTGACATCCTACTGAGTTCTGAATGGCCAACTTTTATCAGTATTTTGGAACGGGACAGTTCCAGCTACTCATAGTACCAGGGCCCAAATGCATGTGTTTTCATACAATGTTGGAAATATAATCTATGCAGTTATTCATGAGGGTTGTAAAACTACGATTCAGGGCAAGTCAAAAAGGATGCTGATTACAATCACTTTTTCACCTCCTTTAAGAAGAGAGTTTAGGTTCATTAAACAGGGGCTTAATTTCAGCTGTGTAAAAAATACGTCAGCATGTAACCAGGAAGGAATGGAAAACAGAACACGGTTTTCACCAGTCAATCCTGTACCTTTCAGAGTCTGTACCCCTCGCAGACTCTCCTCTCTTGTCCTGTCAGGTTTCTACTTCAATCCAGGACCACCATCGGATTCTGGGCTCTATCTATTACAAACCTACCCTGCCCTGTGAGCTTGGATGCTATTTGACCTCCCGAGCTCCTCCACTTTCTGCTACACTTCAAATATTAGCTGACAGTTAGTAGAATCCCCAGCCTTTCGATGTTGTGTGGTCTTGGGGAGTTCCTACCTCACCTCAGCTGGCTCCTATTGACCCCAAACCAACTCATCTATGGCCAATGGCCCATGAAGCCCCCTGATTTCCTGCCAGAGGTAACTCTGAAATTGATGCATTAGGTAGGAGGGTGATTAAATGTTTTGTTCAGTCTTACTAACGTAGGCTACGGACATAATTTCATACAATAAAAAGTGGGAGTCAAGAGAAAAATGGGGGGTGGGGTCCAAAGTTTTCATGTAAACTACAAAGCCTTGCAGAAGAAGTTCCCTGTTGGATAAACTTGATTTATGTTCTCCCCCATACTTCTTGCACAGCATGTTTATGTCTTAGACCAATGTGTTCTATCAGTGGAGGATGTCTAGACACCCTTCCGGCTTCCGTCTGCCGCAAAGGCAAGCACCTTATTTTTTGAAGCCTGCTGACTGGCTACATCATGTAGAAAGGGTTATTAAATTCATCTAGCTCTCAGTGCTACTTTCCCCAGAAAGGAAGACTTTGAGGAAATCAAAACAGCAGCAGGTTATGCAGGCAAATGCTCATTTAGCTGTCATTAGCCCTCGGTGAGGAATCCTAATTCTGCCACAAAGGGCAAAAGAAGGCAGCTTTATTTCTCATCTGCATCTTTTGAATTCTAATAAAGGAAAAAAAGACATCTTTCTTTTTCTTTTTAAAGCCTAGAAGGAGATAGTGATCTATCTTTGATCACTTCCGTGCCATAGTTACAGAATATAATAGAGAATTGCTCAAATAGCAAAATACAGTGTGAGCTCCATCTACAACTAGAATTATGTCCCACACAACAGCATCGGCTAGCTAATTCTGAGCCAAATAACAGTGATTCATTACATAAAAATTCACAAAAAAACAAATTTTCTTTCTCTAGAAGGCTTCCAGGCCATCTATCTCAAAGCTCCACTAAATAGTTTTGCATTCATCAAAACGTACTTAAA
Organism: Neomonachus schauinslandi; assembly: GCF_002201575.2. Lineage (NCBI taxonomy): Eukaryota > Metazoa > Chordata > Mammalia > Carnivora > Phocidae > Neomonachus > Neomonachus schauinslandi. Next base: position 83,524,720 of record NC_058406.1, on the reverse strand, counting down.
ACTAAGGGTGCCCTAGGCTCTGAAAGATCAGTGGCTGGGCAGTAATGTGGTGCCACCTAGCTTCCCTCCTCAGGGATATTCGTCCATCACTAGATGTTCTCAAATGCCTGAAGAAATTAGACTGGGTTCAACAATGGGCTACAGCTTGGTGAGTCAGAAACAGACAAAGAGAAAAATGCCTCCTTTCATATTCATGCAAAGACAACTGAACACCAGAGGTGGAGTCTGCAGATCCTCTGAATCTGAGCCCACTATCCCAGCCAACCTTTCCCCACCTAGTCACCTGTGCCTCTGCAGGAGGAGAATGTGATCTGGAACACACACACAGTGCTTCTGCTGGGGGCTCCGCACATCGTGCATTTCTCCTGACCGCCTCCAAACACGCCTTCAATATTCCCACCTCTGTCACAAATGCTCTTCCCAACCAAGAACTCCTCCCCCTTTAATTCCCCTCTCAGATCCTTCCAAATTCAAGTCTCACTTCCCATTGCAGCCTTTCCCTGACCATACCAAACTCCAACAATGGTCTCATCTCTGGGTTACATTGTGTTCTCAGTTCTTCATTGTGTCTTTCGTTACTCTGCGTGCGCCTACTTGCCCATTCCAGTCCTCAACCTGGGGTCTCCTACTCGTCCTTCAAGGCTCAGCTCCACTGTCAGCAGCTCTTCTTGACCACACACTCCCTCCGACAAACCCATACGCTGCCTCCTTCATGTGTATACCTCTACTAGAGAACTCATTTTTTTTCTCACCCTGTTAGACTCTAAGCAGGGGCTGTGTTTTAGCCTTCCACTTTAATCATCAGTAAATTGTTGTTGAGTAAATAAATGGTTGAAAGCATGAGACATAGCCTTTGAATTATTTAATGTTACATAGTGTTTCTCCAACTAGTCTACATTTTTTTTGCGGAAGGACTGTATCTTTCAATCCTTCCCTTGCCATAATCCTCCACACAATGACTGATCCTTGCTTAATCTCTTCTGACCCTACTTAAAAAACCAAAAACAAAACGAAAACCCTACATTTCCCTAGTGAATTTACTCTTCACTCTCTAAAATAAGCAGTCTCCTTCCCCCCCATCCACACTCCTATTCTCATTCCCAACTGAAGGCTTTGCTTCTAATTTCACTGAAAAATAGATGTAATCTGGGTTCTGGCTGTTTCATTGACCAGACACTGAGATTTTCCTTCCACATAATATTGAAAAATGCATAATAAAATTTTTTTTTTAATTTGCAAATAATTGGATGAAATGGCAAAAAATTAGGGAAATGAGATGGCATCCGAAGTGAGACCAGGAGACGAGGGAAGTACTGAAGCATCCCACACATGCTGCTGATGTACCCACCCTTGGCTCTCATTGCTCAGGAGGGACTGGAGGTAAAGACTACACTGGGGCCCAGGCACTGGAGCCAGGTGGAGGTCTGCCCACACCCAAGATACACACTGTTCTCAACACATCATCCAGAGTGATCATTTCAAAATGTCTCTCAAGTGCTCACAATTCCCCAGAGACTCCTTATTTCTATGGCCCTTCAAGGATCTCCTTGACCGGAGGCTCCTCCCCACCTCCTTGAACTCCCTCTTGCCTCTCTCCCACTCATTCACTCTACTCCCGCCATACTGGCCTCCTTGCTCTTCCTCATGTTGTTGCAACCCCTACTGTAAACAGCCACACCTCCTCCCACATCAGGTCCTCAACTTCCCATTCCCCTTTCTAGTATCCTCATCTTCATGTGGCCTATCCCCCACTCCATCCAGCTCAGTATAACATCCTCAAAAAGGCCTTCCTTGATTACATTATAAAATGGACCTCTCTCCCTTCATTCTCCATTCCCTCCCCCAAATTCACCTTGCTTCACAGCACTATCATGACCTGAAAGTACACTTCAAATTTTTGTTAAATATTTATTATCTGTCTTCCCAACTTGAATGTGAACTTTATGATGGAAGAAATTTTCTCTTTCTTATTTAGATCAATAAACCAATCCTAGCTTGGAGGGCGCCTGGGTGGCTCAGTTGGTTAAGCGACTGCCTTTGGCTCAGGTCATGATCCTGGAGTCCCGGGATCGAGTCCCACATCAGGCTCCCGGCTCGGCAGGGAGCCTGCTTCTCCCTCTGACCCTCCCCTCTCTCATGTGCTCTCTCTCTCTCAAATAAATAAAATCTTAAAAAAAAAAAAAAAAAAACAATCCTAGCTTGGGTCTGAAGAGGGGTGCTTTATTCACACTTAACTTTGTCCATATGATACAGTCTTCAGAGGAAAGGGGGCATGAAAGGACGTGTATTATTTGCTGTGGGATAATGGCAATAACAAACAACCCCCAAGCTTCAGGGACCTCACACAATAAAGGTTTATTCTTTGCTCAGGCTGTAGTCCTCACAGGTGTTCCTAGTCGGATGGCCCCACTAGTGGCTCCACTATCCCCTAGGACCTTGGAGTCCTCCACTGAATCCTTTGCATCTGTCAGAAGATCGGAAACTAGGGAGACAATAGAGTATTATCCAGGAGATTTTAGGGGTCAGGTTTCATCAGAACACAAGTTCACAATCAGAACTTTGATGGATCCTGGGAAAGCATTTTAACTGATTCCAGAGGGAAAAGGAAGTAGGGTGTGGTGAACCCACAGCATAGTAGGGTCTGTCATGAGAGGTAACCAGCAGGCAATGTACAAGCTGTTTTTCAAAGGGTGAGAAACTTACCCTGGAAAAGTGTTTCAGGAGAAGGGAACAGCAGATGCAAAGGCAAAGAAATAATAGCATATTTTAGGAACTTTAGGCTGCTGATGTGGCTGAATCCATTGTCAATGTACACTGTGAAACAAAAAGGCATAAGGTTGGGGGAATAGGCAGACTCTAGACCATGAAGGAAACTGTATGCCATGACAAAGGGTTCAGACTTATTCTGAGGGTAACAGGGAGCTTTTGAAGGATATTAAAGGCACAGGTTGGAGAATGATATGATCAAATGTGTGTTCTTAAAAGATCCCTCCGATGGGGGCACCTGGGTGGCTCAGTCGGTTAAGTGTCTGCCTTCGGCTCAGGTCATGATCCTGGAGTCCCGGGATCGAGTCCCGCATCGGGCTCCCTGCTCGGCAGGGAGTCTGCTTCTCCCTCTGACCTTCCTCCCTCTCGTGCTCTCTGTCTCTCATTCTCTCTGTCTCAAATAAATAAATAAAATCTTTTAAAAAAATAAAATAAAAAATAAATAAAACGTCATCGAGGGCGCCTGGGTGGCTCAGTTGGTTAAGCAACTGCCTTCGGCTCAGGTCATGATCCTGGAGTACCAGGATCAAGTTCTACATCGGACTCCCTGCTCAGCAGGGAGTCTGCTTCTCCCTCTGACCCTCCCCCCTCTCATGCTCTCTCTCTCTCATTCTCTCTCTCAAATAAATAAATAAAAATCGTTAATAAAAAAAAAAGATCCCTCCAATGGAATGATCTGTATGGAAGACGACTTGGATAGAGGGAATGGAGATAAGATAATTAGGAAGCTATTGAAGAAGGATAACAAGAAATGTTGAGGGATAGAAGTCAAACTAAGATAGTAGTTATACAGTGCTTGTTAAATCATTTTTTCTTCTGGAAAGTCTCATGAGCATACTTACTGTCTTTGATGAACTAAAGACTCTAATATTATTCCTGAAGTTTAGAAATCCAGCTCATAGAGCTTAGTAAAGTCATATTTTAATTAAATCTCTAATTAGATTTTTAATGCCTATCATTTAAAGCTAAAGGTAAGTCTAAATGGCTAAAGTTATTTTTCAGTCAATGCTAAGGATTATTTGGGGGAGGAAAGCAAGGAGTAGAGTTATGGGTAGGTATGAGTAAACTCTCACTTACGTTAACAGTATGCATATGGGGGGGGGGAATTGATAAACATCTCCCCCCAATGCCCACTGTGACAATATAGTTCTAATCAAAAACCAAATAGAAAAGATAGATTGTTCATCATAAGGCTGTATTTATCTCCACCAGATAAATTAATATCGCACTTCGATTAAATTAAGCTTTCAGTGTTTCCATAACCACAACTAACAACATGTTTACACTTTTCTCCTTATAATGACAAACCTTTCCATTCATAACAATTCTTTCTTTTTTGTCATCTTTTTATTTGTAATTTTTTTTACAGCTTTACTGAGGCATAATTGACAAAAAATATATATGTACGTGTACTCTGTAATGTGTATTCATTGTGAAATGATTACTAGAATAAAGTTAATTAGCACATTCATCACCTCACATAGCTACCATTTTCTTTTTCTTTTTTTTAAAGATTTTATTTATTTATTTGACAGAGAGAGAGACACAGCGAGAGAGGGAACACAAGCAGGGGGAGTGGGAGAGGGAGAAGCAGGCTTCCCGCGGAGCAGGGAGCCCGATGCGCGGCTCGATCCCAGGACCCTGAGATCATGACCTGAGCTGAAGGCAGTCGCTTAACCAACTGAGCCACCCAGGCGCCCCTCATAGCTACCATTTTCATTTATTTATTTTGATACGGTGAAAACACTTTAGATCTACTCTCTTAGCAAATTTCAAGTACACATCACAATATATTTTATATATATTTTATTATTTATTTATTTATTTATTTATTTATTTATTTATTTATTTATTTTTAGAGAGACAGTATGAGGAGGGGCAGAGAGAGACAGGGAGAGAGAGAGAGAGAATCCCAAGCAGGGATTCCAAGCAGAACACCCAGCGCAGTGACCATGGGGGGCTCGACCTCACGATCCTGAGATCATGACCTGCAGGGCAACCAAGAGTTCTATGCTTAACAGACTGAGGCCCACGTTACAGTATTTTTTTTTTTTAAAAAAAGAACTGTTTATTTTCCATCAACCTTCTTTCCATTTTGTTTGCCTTTGTGGAAAAGGAAGACCGCTCATGGTTGTTCCCACCCATTCCGTGGCCTGAGCAGTGGGAGCTGCAGACCAGTCTTCCGTGGCCCCGGCCGGACGCTCCAGTCCTCAATGGGGAACTGCTGAATAGGCACAGAGTGCACCTGCATGCCGTCAGACCAGTCTGTGACTTCAGGTTGAATAGCAGTGCACTCAGGAACTGGAACAGTCCTTTCACCCTGGAAGTCCTCCTTGGTCACAGAGTTCTCAGCAGCGACCTGCCCTTCCTTTTCAATCTCTTCAGGATCTCTGTAGAAGTAGAGATCAGGCATGATCTCCCATGGGTGCTCACGGGAAATGGTGCCACGCATGCACGGAACTTCCCAGGCCCACTGAGTGAGCTCCCTTGTTGTTGCAAGGGATGGCGATGTCCACGTAGCGCAGAGGAGAGTTTGTGTTACCCAGAGCGATGATAGGCAGGTTAACATAAGACGCCTCTGTAAGAGGCTGGTGGTCAACCCTGGGCTCAGTCTCGGCTCCTGGAAGGCTGCCTGGATCTGGGTAGTGAAGGTTCCAGGAGTGAAGTGGCCAGCAATAGGAGTGGCTCCAGTAGCAGCAGCAAACTTCAGCACAGCTCCTGGCCAGTATTCCTGGATGATGATACTGACATCAGCCAGGTTTTTAGCGGCAACCATGGCATGAGCTGCCAGCAGAAGCTTCTCCCAGGTTCTCTTCAGATTTATGATGCAGATACCATCACTTTGCCTTTTGTAGATGTACTGTTCCATTTGGAAGTCAAGGTTGGTGCCCCCTAAGTGGGTTCCTGCTGCAGGGAATGTGAGGACATCCTCCTCCTTCGTTTGCAGGACATCAAGGGCTCTGGACATTGTGAAAGTTGCCCTTTAAGTTATGATGGGAACGCAAAACAATGCTGTATGGATCCTTCCCTGGGTAACACACAAAAGCCCACATTACAGTATTTTTAACTATAGTCACCATGCTGTACTTTAGACCCTCAGAATTTATTCCTCTTATAATTGGAAGTTTGTACCTTTTTTTCTTTTTTTTAACATATTTAGGGTAATTTTATTTTATTCTTTAAAATGTTTTAAGTTTTTATTTAAATTCTAGTTAGGTAACATATAGTGTAACATTAGTTTCAGGAGTAGAATTTAGTGATTCATCACTTACATGTAACATCCAGTACCCATCACAAGTGCCCTCCTTAATCCTCATCACCCATTTAGCCCATCCCCCTGCCCACTTCCCCTACAGCAACCCTCAGTTTTTTCTCTTTTAACCCCCTCTTCTCCTGTGTTCATCTGTTTTGTTTCTTAAATTCCACATATGAGTGAAATCATACAGTATTTCTCTTTCTCTGACTGACTTATTTCATTTAGCATAATACACTCTAGCTCCATCCACTTCATTGCAAATGGCAAGATTTCATTCCTTTTGATGGCCAAGTAATATCCCATTGCATATATACACCACATCTTCTTTATCCATTCATCAGTTGATGAACATTCCAGTTCTTTCCATAATTTGGCTATTGTTGATAATACTGCTATAAACCTTGGGGTGCATGTGCCCTTTCAAATCATTATTTTTGTATCCTTTTGGGTAAATACCTAGTAGTGCAATTGCTGAGTGGATAGCCAGTGTGGGTGAGGGGGTGGAAAAAAGGAATCCTTCTACACTGTTGGTGGGAATGTAAATTGGTAGAGCCAACTTCTATTTTTAACTTTTTGAGGAACCTCCATACTGTTTTCCAGAGTGGCTGCCCCAGTTTGTATTCCCACCAACAGTGTAGGAGGGTTCCCCTTTCTCCACATCCTCACCGACATCTGTTGTTTCCTGTGTTGTTAATTTTAGCCACTCTGACAGGTGTGAGGCAGTATCTCATTGAAGTTTTGATTTGTATTTCCCTGATGATGAGGGATGTTGAGCATCTTTTCATGGCTAACTGAAGCCATCTGTATGTCTTTTTTGGAAAAATGTCTGTTCATGTCTTCTCCCTATTCCTTAACTGGATTATTTGTGTTTTTGGGTGAAAGTTTATACCCTTTGACCAATGTCTACCAGTTTCCCCATCCTCCAGTCCCTGGTAACTACTCTCTAGTTCCATGAATTTGACTTTTTTACATTCCACAGATAAGTGAGATCATACAATATTTTTCTTTCTCTGCCTGACTTATTCCACTTAACATAATGTCTTTGAGGTCCATCCATGTTGTCACAAATGACAAGATTTCCTTCTTTTTATGGTTGAATAATATTCCATCGTGTATACATACACTACATTTTCTTATTCATTCATGAACAGACACTTACTTTGTAGGTTGTTTCCATATCTTGGCTATTGTGAATCATAGTGAAATGAACATGGGAGTGCAGATATCTCTTTGAGACCCTGGTTTCAATTTCTTTGTATATATATACACAGTAGCGGGATTGCTTGATTGCATAGTAGTTCCACTTTTAATTTTTTTAAGAATCTCCATATTGTTTTCCATAATGGCTCTACCAATTTACATTCCCACCAACAGTGTAGAAGGATTCCTTTTTTTCCACCCCCTCACCCACACTGGCTATCTCTTGTCCTTTTGATAAAAGTCATCCTAACAGGTGTGAGGTGATATCTCATTGTGGTCCTGATTTCCATTTCTCTGATGATTAGTGATTTTGAGCATCTTTTCATATATGCATTGGGAAAATCTATGGAAAAATCTCTTTTTATATTCTTTGCCCATCTTTTTTTTGTTTTAAAGATTTTATTTATTTATTTGACAGAGAGAGACACAGCGAGAGAGGGAACACAAGCAGGGGGAGTGGGAGAGGGAGAAGAAGGCTTCCCGTCGAGCAGGGAGCCCAATGTGGGGCTCAATACCAGGACCCTGGGATCATGACCTGAGCCGAAGGCAGACGCTTAACAACTGAGCCACCCAGGCGCCCCTCTTTGCCCATCTTTTAACAAAGTTGTTTGGATTGGGTTATTGAGAAAGATATGTACACTAAAAATTATAAGAAATGAATGAGGGACACCTGGTTAAGCGTCCAACTCTTGATTTCAGCTCAGGTCATGATCTCACCATCATGGGATGGAGCCCCATGTCACGCTCTGCACTCAGTGGGGAGTCTGCTTCTCTCCCTCTCCCTCGCACTCTCCCCATGCACTCTCTCTCTCTCTCTCAAATAAGTGAATGAATCTTTAAAAAAAGATATGAATGAAAGAAATTGAAGAAGACACAAAGAAATAGAATGACATCCCAAACTGGTGGATTGGAAGAATTAATTTTGTTAAAATGTCTATACTACCGAACTGATCTATCTACAGATTTAATGTGATCCCCATCAAAACGCCAATAGCATTTTTCACAAAAACAGGACAAAAATACTAAATTTTGCATGACAAGTTAATTTGCTCACAAAATTATCAGGGATTCCTGAGTTCAAAAATACTAAATTTTGCATGAAATCACAAAATACCTCAAATAGCCAAAGCAATCTTTAGAAAGAAGAAGGCATCATACTTCTTAATTTCAAACTATATTATAAAGCTATAGTAATCAAAACAATGTGGTTTTGGCATAAAAATAGACTCATAGAGGGGCACCTGGGTGGCTCAGTCAGTTAAGCATCTGCCTTCAGCTCAGGTTATGATCCCAAGGTCCTGGGATCAAGCCCCGCATTGGGCTTCCTATTCCTCGGGGAGCCTGTTTCTCCCTCTCCCTCTGCCTGCCATTCCCCCTGCTTGTGCTTGCTCTCTTTCTGCCAGATAAATAAATAAATAATCTTTTAAAAAAAAAAACAGACTCATAGATCAATGAAACAGAATAGACCCCAGAAATAAACCCACACATATACAGTCAACCAATCCATGACAAGGGAACCAACCATACACAATGGGGAAAGGATAGTCTTTTCTACAAACTGTATTGGGAGGTTGGATATCCACATGCAAAAGAATGCAACTGTACCTTTATCTTACACCATATACCAAAAATCAACTTAAAATTTAAAAGATTTAAACATAAGGCTTGAAACCGTAAAACTCCTAGAAGAAAACACAGGGGAATAGCTCCTTGATATTGATCTTGGCAATGATTTTTTGGACTTGACACTAAAAGCTCAGGCAACAAAAAGAAAAATAAATAAGTGGGACTACATCAAACTTAAAAGCTTCTGCACAGCAAAGAAAACAATCAACAAAGTGAAAAGGCAACTTACGGAATGGGAAAAAATATTTACAAACCATATATCTGATAAAGGGTTAATGTCCAAAATAACTCTTATTTAGAATGATTAGATCTATAATCTAGATATTTTTAAGTTTTTGGAAGAAGTGGGAAAAGACACGGTGTGTTTTCTTTCCTACTCAGTAGAAAGGTTCTAAAAAGGGCAAATTAAAGCACCAGCAATACTTTTTAAAGCAACCTTTGCAAATCTAAAATCATTTTGTGTGATAATACCTATTATATTGAAATGGTAGAATTATGGGTGAGTGACTTATTTTGCTCTATCAAAATCTCTGTGTAAGTACATTACTTGTATAATAAAAAATGAATAAAGACAGACTCATTTTGACAAGTTAATTTGCTCACAAAATTATCAGGGATTCCTGAGTTCAAATCTCAGCACCACCACTTATGTGACATTGAGCAAGTTGATATCATTATTATTATTAATATTATTACTACTATTAGTATTATTATTACTATTAGTATTATTAGATAGCATTCAGCATGTATTATGTGCCAGTCATTCTGTTAGGTACTTTATATACATTATCTCGTATTAGCACATCTTTCAAAATATGCTTCTTCACCTATTAAAGTAATTGATAATAATACCTACTTTGTAGGACAATTATGAAGATTAGATGAGATTATATATGAAAAGCATGTTGTAAACCATATAACTTTATGCATGTGTTGATTTCAATCTCTATATATTTTAATTATAAAGAATATTCAGGTAATCAAACCAAATTCACTAATACTTTGTATTTTTAAAAAACAATGGTAAATTTGTCCTACTAATGAACTTCAAGGAATTGGCTTCTTTTAACTGTAACTAGTTTCTGACAAGCAGGCACAATGTGAAGAACTGAAGCAAAAATCCAGTTATGGAATGAATAAGTCATGGGAATAAAAGGCATAGCATAGAGAATATAGTCAGTGGTATTATAATAGTGTTGTATGGGGAGAAATGGGAGCTACACTTGCAGTGAACACAGCATAACATATGGAGATGTTGAATCACTATGTTGCACAACTGGAACTAATGTACCATCAGGTGTCAACTATGCTGAAATTTTAAAAGATGAATGAAAAAAAAAAAAAGACACAGAAAGCACTTATTTCCAGAAAAGTGCTAGGGAAGAGAGTAGGAGAAGATGGAAATTTCTCAGTCCTTGAAATACAGACTAATGGGAATCATGTTTGAACTCTCCCCGTTATCAGTCACTGTTGTTTCTCATGCTTCACTTTTATGCTCTTTACAGACTTATTTAAACAATTGTACTCACAGTGAGACAAGATTCTTTTCCTTTTCTTTGCTAGTTTAATTTAATTTACAAATATACAAATTATTTTTCAGACTGCAATAGATGAAGGTAAAAAGAAAGGTTGCTTATGTCCAGCAAAGGCTTTACCATGTGGTGCTGGAAAGATTGGCTTAGCAGAATATTGATCGGACTGTATTTCTGGTTCAAATTTTGGGTTATGTTCTGTGTTGTATCCCCTCAAAACAAGATCCCTTTGGTCATCAAATTGCTCAAGCTGAAAACTAAGAACTATGCCTCAGTCTTCCTCTTCCTGATCTTCCCATATCGAATCTGCCAGCAAACCCCATGTTTCTATCCCAAAGGGCTCCTGTATCTTCCCAACAACCTCCATTTCTATTGTTGCCTCACTGCTAAATCCTCATCTTGTCTCACCTGAACTTTTACCACCACCTCTAACTCACTCTTCTTCATTCCTGAGAGAATATTCATATCCCTTTTGTAGCTTAATTTTTCTCTCATACTTCTTTTACTGTGTTCTGGGATAATGCTTTCAATTCAGCCTCCTAGATCTATTATTGTCCAGTATTGTAACCACTAGTCACAAGTGGCTACCGAGCACTTGAGATGTGGCTGGTCTGGATTGAGATGTGCTATAAGTAAAAAATACACACCCAGTATTCAAACAATTAGAATGAAAATAAAAGTTTTCTTACAGTATTCTGTAATTATGCCTGAGCCAGCCAGGCACCCCTTGCATGATCTTTCTGTTGGGTAGAGCTATTCTCCATTGCTAATTCAGTTGTCAGCTGTTCCATTCAACCATTTTACTGAGGGGCATGGAATGCTTTGGAAATCAAGTTTTAAATTTCCTAAAGCTCTTTAGTGTTCTCTAATGGCTTCCTTTGCAACTATTTTGATTTTATGAGTTTAAAATCATCTCAAATCTTTCTGGAGACACATAGATTGAATTTTATTAAATTCCTATTTCCTATACTCATTTGATTTCCTCAGGATTTAGATTTTCCATTTTTGTTTCCATTTTGGAGCCTCTCTTTCATGCTGCTGGTTTCTCCTCCAGTGGTTTTGATTCTTGGCTGCCCATATCTAAAATGAGTATCTGGACCAATCAGTTATTGGTGACCAGTGTTTCCTCAACCCAAGTGAATCCCTTGGCAATGAATAAGGATGATAATTAATATAATCCTAGATGTGAGGAGTGTGCAGGAACATGTGGCCTGGCTAGCTTCTTTATGGCACATGAAGAGCTCCCCTTTTTGGTACAGAGACTCCTTTTGACAATACCTGGAGCACTGCTCTAATTGTCTCTCTAGCCCCAATATTTATTTTGGAGCTCCTCAAAATATATCATCCATTCTGTTTAAAATTTTCAGCCTCTCACAAGAAATCATTTTAACATAAGAAATGGAAACTTACTCAGAACCGTGTGGTAGCATAACCAATAGAAGAAAAAAAGAGAAGAGGAAAAGACAAAATATCATTATGGAAATAGCTTTCAGACTACTCAGGTAGTTAGAGCCAGTTGTCTTCATACCAACCCAAATCTTGCAAGAAGGCAGGATGAGGTAGAGATAAGGGGCATCAACTATTCAGATATCTGATGACCAATGTTTAACCACTGAACTTATCCAGAACTGAATTGGGCTCTCTTGAAGTTCTCACTGGAAAAACTTGGAATTCGGTAAAGAGGAGAAGAAATTAAAGTCTTTAGAAAGGTTTAAAACTGATGATCTCTAAGGTCTAGTCTAGGGAATGAATCAAAAAGAGCATCCTGGGATGTATTATAAGTAACATTGAACTGGAGGTCTTGTCATAAAGTCCCACTGCCAGTAACTGGCTGTATAACTCAGAAAAGATTTTGCTGAACAAGAAGAAAAGGGTAAAAAGCTTAGGGTTAAAGATGTAATTGCACATGAGTGTGTATGTGTGTGTGTGTGTGCGCGTGCGCATGTGTGCACGCACATGTACTCTATAGAAACAAAGAAAAGGGCAGGAAAAAAAGTTTTGCTTTCAGACAAGGTACAGTGAGCATAACTCCAGGGAGCATGCAGTAGTCAATAAATAATTGTTGAATGGATGAATTCCCACCTATTTAAAATACCCCAATGAGAATCTGTGCAAGCATCCTTTAAGAATTCTCTCCCCTAAAACTCAGCATGTGATTTATCTCTTCCACAAAAAATGAAATGGTATACTGATTTTATCTCCTTTGCACAGAAAATGTGGCAACCGAAACAGAATGCTTGTGCTTGGAGGAAAATAAAGGGTTGCTTATTCTAATTACTCTCATCCTCAAATAGGAAAGTGGGTTTCTGAGATGCTCAGAGCCTGTTCAAGGTTGCAGAGCTGGCTGGTATCAGATCCTGGACTGAGCCCAAGGCTTCTGGTTCTGTGTCCAGGACACTTTCTCCTTCACCAGCTAACAATGCTCCACTGTACTGCTTGTTTCATCGAACAACAAAGCAGGTCAGGTGGCCAGTACCTGTTGGCATACTATCTGATCTATCCTGCAGAACTCAGATTCTGGCTTGAGTTCTACTGAAAGTCAAGGTTGGCTTAACAGTTGTTCATTCCATTTATTCAGTAAATAGTGAGAACTTATTGTATGCCAGGAATTATGTTAGGTGGGCACTATTGATCCAACAATGAACACAGCAGTTATGGTCCTGCCTTCACAGGACCTTACATTTTGCTAGGGCTTACATTTTGGTAGGAATTCCTACCAGGAAACAATGACAAATAAATTACTAAATATTGTGATAAGTGATACGAAGGAAGCAAATAAGTTACCTGTGGCAGAGAATAAAAAGGGGACCTACTTTAAATAGGGTAGCCTGAAGAGGTTGCTAAAAAGAGTGTCATTTATGCTGAGTCTGAAACAAGCAAAGGAGTCAAGCATTGGAAGAGCTTCTAGGTGGAGGGAACAGCAAATGAGAGTTTCTTGAGGCAACAAGGAGCTCGGCATGCCTGAGAAACTGAGAGAAGACCTGTGCGTCTGGATCACAGTGAGGGAAGGAAAGAGTGAGCTGAGATGAGATCAGAGTGGAAGACTGGGCCAGGTCACCCGGGACATAGAGGCTTTGGTTTGGAGCTTGGATTTTACATCAAGTATATAGGAAACCACTGAAGGGTTTCAAGCATGGAGTAACTACTCACTTCAAGAGGAAAAAAAAAAAAACCTCATTTAATTATCATAACTCTGTAAGATAGGTGCTATTACAATTTATAACTGAAACAACTACAACATAGAAAACTGAAATAAATTGCCTAAATTCACATCGTGAGTAAGTGGCAGAGTCAGGATTCGAACCCAGGTCCTATCACTGCAGAGTATGCACTCTTTTTTAAAAAAATATTTATTTGAGAGGGAGGGAGAGAACACAAGCCAGGGGAAGGGGCAAAGGGAGAGAGAGAAGCAGACTCCCCACTGAGCAGGGATCCCAAGACTCTTAACCAACTGAGCCATCCAGGTGCCCCAGAGTATGTACTCTTAAGCACCACACTTTTGCTTTTGAGTAAGAATTTGGTGGGGTGGGAAAAGGGATGAAAGAGGAGACAAGATATGACAAAGGATTTCAGATACATTCAGGTAGTAGAATTGACAGGATTTGATGATGCAGTGGCTAGCGGAGAAGAGAAAAAGAGAGGGATCACAGATGACTCTAAGATCTCAGGTGTAAGCAATAAACCAGGCATTTGGTGGTGCCATTTATTGAGATAAGAAAGACTGGTAGAGAAGCAAAACAAGTGTTAGAGAGAAAAAGCAAGGGTTTTGATTTAGCTGTCTTAAGTTGGACATGTCCAGTAGACATTTGAATGAGTCTAGAACTCAGGGGACTGAATATAAACATTCACAGGTCATCTGCACAAAAGCCATGAGAATGGACAAGGCAACCTGGAGGGACATCATAAGAAAGAAAGAAGGTCTGAGACTGATCTCTGAGGGGAGGTTGATGGAGATGGATCCATCAGAGGAATCTGAGATGCTTTGGATGGTGAACTGGGGGAAACATAAAGTATGATAACAGAAAATCCAAGGTGGAAGAGGGTTTTATAGAAAGGGGAGTTGTCAGCGTGTCAGATGCTGCTGAGAAATCAAACAACAGGAGTGAGTCAGCTCACCTATGCCGCCTGATTCCAGGGACTCGAGGACCAGAGGACATCGCAGATGGATGAAATCTTCATTTAAGTCTTCATTCCTTTTTTACTTTTTTCTTTTTATTACATTCGAAGTCTCATGAGTGAAAAATCAAATTGAGTCATTTCTACCCTCTAGAAGGAGTAGGTTTGGGGTCATTTCTGGATACTGGAGATTTGACATAAAAGGAGAGAGAGAGAGATGAGTACAGGGTAGTGTGGGAAGAAAGGGTACCGTTAAAGTGGGGGAGAGAGTAAAGCAGAAATGATGGAAGACATCAAAGAGCAACTTAGCTACTTCACACTTATGCCTGGGGCCTGCTCATGGCACTGAGTCACTTCTATTTCAAAATGGTATTCTGGCTGACATTTGATTTGAGAAGTGAATATAAAATCTCCCTTACATCCTTTCAGGGTATAAGCAAATGCTCTCTTTATATATGATACACCATAGATAATGAAGTTCTTGGTGTACTCTCTTTACAGTCTTTATAACACCTTCCCTGAGGATGTATTAGGGACATAATTAAGGAAAAATCTCTTAACGTATA
This sequence comes from Neomonachus schauinslandi, assembly GCF_002201575.2. Taxonomy (NCBI): domain Eukaryota; kingdom Metazoa; phylum Chordata; class Mammalia; order Carnivora; family Phocidae; genus Neomonachus; species Neomonachus schauinslandi. The sequence goes on along the minus strand of NC_058406.1, from coordinate 83,509,658 downwards.
AACACCACATGATGCTACTATTTGAATAATGGAGATGTGGAGAATGAGAAAGACACACCAGGTGCCTTGCATCATCAGACCAATGCACACCCAAACTAGACCAACCCACAATGTTCAGGAGTGTGTATTTGCCACAAGGAGGGCTCCTTTCTTAGTTGGGTGCTGGATGGACTTGGATTCTAGCTGTACACTTGAGCCTGAACTTGTCATTGTCCACTTTATGCCCTCTTAATTCTTTGATCTTTCACAGACCCTGAGGGGAGAACAAAGCTGGAAAACTGAATGTTTCCAGTTAAATGGGTCCCAAAAACCTTATGGTGGGGGGGTTAAGGGGGAGAGTAAAAATACCATTCATCAAAGTACTTAATTTTTTAAAAACCCTGCTTCCACATGTCTTTAGAGGAACAAAACAAAGGAAGTCAGCATCCTCTCCATGACTTGTGGTTAGAAAAACAATGATGTTATGTAATAGATGTTTCTTAACAATATAAAATTCTACTCAGATGAATGAATGAATGAACGAACTAACAAATTAATGAATGAAAGAAGAAGGCACACCATATATTGATTCTTGATAGATTATTCCAGGCATACTTCCAATGGCTGTGATTCCTTCCAGACCCAGAACAGGGCATGAGATTGAGACAGATAGAATAAGAATGCAGGAAAAGCTACAAGGGGTAAAAACAAAGAAACCTTGGCCCCTGTCATGGGGGTGACTATGTTCTGGACATTTGTCCTTGTGGAGTCTTTTAGGTAATCACAGCCAACTATTCTCAAACCCTGACTGAGGATGAAATTTCCCTGACTGAGCAAAAACGAGGCAGCTGATGGCCTCTGAAAGGAGGTATTTTTGAAAAGCAAGCATTTCCCCTCTGTGGAACAACCCCCTTCAGAGAAGGTTAGCATTCCTGCAGCGGCTCCAAACTGTCCAGGGAGACTCTCTGTTCCTGGAGTCTAAATAGGAACAATAAAGAGGAGAAAAGTCAATGAGATTCCTTAAAAAACAAAAACAAACAAACAAAAACTACTTTCATTTGGAGCCTAAAGGATTGCGAAGAAATGGTGGTCGAGGCCTGTGAGAACAAAAGTGGTTTCTGGGGCCATGGGGCCCCAGGAAGTCAATAGCAGAGCCAGATTTTGATTTGGTTCTCAGGTGACTATGCCAAGCAGAAGTGCTCTCATTTTTATTTTTCTTTTTTTGTCTTTAATTAACTAGTGGCATTTCCTATTAAAGCCCTACGTTGTTTCTAGATTGTCCAAACATCCAGTTTGTGGATGGGTCTGCCTCATGGAAACAGTACCTTGACAAGATTCCCTGATCAGAAGTGAGACTAATTTATCCTGTCCACAACCTTCTCCTTGTTCTTCTGTCACCTGCAAGAAAGAGTACACTCTACTGTCTCTACCATGTCCACCGATGAAAATTTGTCTGAAATTATCATTTGTCCCTAATACCTTAAAACAGAGCAGGGTAAAGAAAAGAGCAGAGGCACTAGGGTTATGTGTTAGGGTTTTTATTTTCAGATCTTATTTATTTCTCACACCAACCTTTTTTAGACCCAATTTACAGAAAGGAAACCAACTCAGAAATCTAAATAATTGCCCAGAGTTTCTCGGATGATAATAACATTCTAATTACCCTAAATGAAGCATCACTTTGCAAAGTTAAAAGTGACTGAGAAAGAGATACAAGATTGGGTCCAAAGCCCCCGGCAATCAGTAGCTTTGATCAGCTCTATTTCTCCAGGTACTATTCACAGTGACAATAATAGCTGAGAATCTGCCAACAAATTGGTCAACTTATAAAAACTGTCCATTTTTCCCCTAAAAAAAATTGTTAAAACTAAAAAAGCAACTCCCTGGCACCCACAAGCCTTCCCCCATTTGCTAAGTTCAAAATCCCATGGTTACCTTTTGTCTCATTCCAATATGTAAGGCCCTGCGCCCGGCCCCAGAGATCCTTGTCCAGAGAGATGTTATTTTAAAGGCTGAGCTTTGCAGTCTCAGCAGTCTTGCCCTGGAATTGGGAACACTCTGTTCAACAGAAGTCCCTGGAGCTTCACCATCCAAACAAACATGGGGCTCAGGATCACCTCCCCCATCTCAGAGGAGTGGGTCCAGAGAACGACGGAAACACAGCTGTCCTCCTACTGTCTTTCTTCAACACAGGATTTCCTCCCAGTGTTTCTGCATTTCAAATCTCTGATTCACTTAGAGAGAAAACTTAGTGGGGCCCCCCATTTGTCTTTAGCCCTTGCCCCTCCTGCTAGACAGAGGCAAACATGGGTTCAATGTGACATGAAGCGGCAGTGGTAGCCAGGGAGGGATGGAAGTGAGGATGCAGGGGTGAGGTGAGGGGAGTAAAATATCAGGGAGTGAGTGTCTGAGATCATCGTGAAACACGAACCTAAAATCCACAAACCTAGGAACGGAGGTTCTCTCGGGTTACAAAGTCATGCTGTGTAGAAGCCTTACACAAGCCCTGTGGTTGATGGCTAAACTACCCAGGTTTTAGAGCATTTACCTTCCATTCTCTTCCATCCTCTCCTATGAGCTGGACTTGTGGCCTGGTCCCCCAGCTCTTCATATCCCTGCAATCTTGGCCTGCCTTCTGGGGACCACCAGACCTCTCTCTCCTCCTCTCCTTTCCTTTCCCTTTTTGGTGAATTTATTCAACACCATCTTTTTTTTTTTTCTTTTTAGTGAGAGTGAGAGAGAGAGAGAGCTTGAGCACGCGAGCGCGGGAGTGGGGGGTGGGGTGTTGAGGAAGGACAGAGGGAGAGAACATTAAGCAGACTACACACCCAGCACGGAGCTTGACTCAGGGCTTTCACATGCTGTCATTTCCCAGACCAGGGAAATCTGCATAAAACATCAATTAAGTTTTTAAAGCGATGGACCATATTTCTACAGATCACCTCTAAATTTAACCCCTGGATCAACAGGTAGGTTTTAGAGATTACGAAGTCTCCCACGAGAATGTCTAAAGTGAAAAGATGATCCTAGTTGGGTGTACTCGGGGAGGTAAACCAAGCCTAAGACCAGCGCAGGCCACCACATTTTCATCTGCATTGTTGAGATGAGTTTTAAAATTGTATAATGGGGGGCACCTGGTGGCTCAGTTGTTGAGCATCTGCCTTCTGCTCAGGTCATGATCCCAGGGTCCTGGGATCGAGCCACGCATTGGGCTCCCTGCTTGGCGGGAAGCCTGCTTCTCCCTCTCCCACTCCCCCTGCTTGTGTTCCCTCTCTCGCTGTGTCTCTCTCTGTCAAATAAATAAATTCTTTTAAAAAAAAAAGATTTCAAAAATCATGTAAGAATGGATTTAAGCTTGCTGAATGTAAAGATTGAAACTCAAGTTACTGTCGCTGCAGTAATTGCTTTTTGTATGAACTTAGATGCCAACATTGCATGTGCTGTACATATTCTGATTTTATTAAAATGTTGAATTGCAAAAAAAAATCACATCATCTGCAAATACAGTTTTTTCTTTCCCAATCTGTATATATTTTATTTCCTTTTCTTGTCTTATTGCATATCATGTTCATGTCATGTTCACTTCCTTCTGAACATCTTTAATGGCCATTTCCTTTTTCTTTTAATGGCCATATCCTTATTGTTGTTTATTAATTACTAACTGTGAACAATTTGACTTAATTCAGTATTATTTGATTTAATGTGTTTCTTTTAATTTAATGTGTTCATAAAGCTACTTTAATTACTGAGTTCCAGCAATTGTGGTAAACCAGAATCTCTGGGGTGAGTAATGCATCAGGGAAATGACAAATTGAAATGCACATATTCCTGTGGGATCTACTTGGTCTAAATAGTGGCTGGGGAGGCACATTTACAAGAGAAGTCCAGTTCTATAAGAAACATTTTGTATTCTATCAAGATAAATAATTGCTCATTTATTTATTCTAAATGGATATCTGATAATATTCACTTCCATTGATTCTGCAGATGAAAACCCCACAGCACAATGTCTCTGCTTTAAAAACAATTGAAAAAAGCGCTTTCACTTATATAATAAAATTTACCTAAATTATATTCATATGAATAAAATGTTACATGTCCACAGGCAACAATCAAAGTCAATATTTTCATAGTGGAGGAAGTGAGTGTTCTTAAAACAGCTAGCAAGATGTGGTATAGGCAATTGCTTAATTTGCTTTAACCTAGGACTACCTCTGTGGCTGGATGTGTGTGTGTGTGTGTGTGTGTGTGTGTGTAGCCAGTTTATAAACTTCACTATGAGACTCTCTACACAGAGAATCCAACTAACTTTCTGTATCCTTCAACACTGTAAGTTTATGCCTATTTTTATACACCAGTAAAATGCACAAACTTTCTCTTCCTGAAGTGTAAATATTAATGAAGTTACTTTACTTCTTAAGGCAATATGCAAGACAGGACTTACGATAAACAACACAGTTGAAAAAATACATATAATTGTTAAGGAGAGTAGAGCTACTCTTGAAATCAGGCAAAGGGACGTAAATTGTGTTTCTTTCTCAAGGGGACGGATCTAGAAAGTCCTACTACCATCTCAAATAATCTACTTGCAAATTTCAAAACAAAAGACAGGAGGAAATTACAGGCTGTCGCGTTTATTTGCAACTGTCCTCCAACCAGAGCCTGCCCTTACAGTGCTGCATCTGAAACCAGTCTGTGCGGGGAAGATCTCAGAGGGCTGGCGAACCAGCTGGCACATTGCTGCCCTAGCTGCCTATGGCAGAGCCGCCAGTAGGTGTGGACTCGGGTCAAATAACCCGTAGCATCTACCTTGAAAGAATTATCATGCAGAGGATGGGCAGCAATGAGGGGAGGATGGGTGGGAGAAGGAGGAAATCATGAAAATGTATTTTTACAATCCAAAATGCGATTGGAATTCCAGTCTTGATCAAAAACAGTAACCGGCTCTGCTAAATACCCACAAAAGCTTGCTAAAAATATGTGAAGTTCATCCAGAGTTCAAACCGCAGAATTATTTTTATTTCCCAGCTTAGGCTTACCAAAACTGCCACGAAGCTTTTAGTTGTTTTAGTGAGAAGATTGTCTGTGCAAATGGACTGAAATGTTATATCACAAAATGAAGCCAGAAGTGAAAGAAACTTGACAGATCTTTCCTTGTCATTTTACCGAAGGTTTAGAGCACTGAGTTTGGAGTCAGCGAACATGAATTTGAACTTACTGGCTTCCTGACAACTTCACAGAGCTCTGATTTCTTTTTTTTTTTTTAAGATTTTAATTTTTTATTTGACAGAGAGCAAGGGAGCACAAGCAGGGGGAGTGGCAGAGGAAGAAGGAGAAGCAGGCTCCCCTCTGAGCAAGGCGCCCCATGCGGGCCTCAGTCCCAGGACCTGGGATCATGACCTGAGCCGAAGGCAGACGCTTAACCGACTGAGCCACCCAGGCGCCCCAAGCTTTGATTTCTTAATCTTTAAAATGAATTGTGCTCAGGTCGCCACACTGGCTGGAATAGGATAAAGGTAATAATTGCTTTCTTCCCACTGTTGTATGGCTGGTTTGGATCCTATGTAAGCCCTCACTGTGGTCAGACTTACACTTCTTGTATTCAACCTAAGAAGATGAAAACATGTCCACAAAAACCTGCACACAGATGTTTATAAGCAGCTTTACTCATAATTGCCAAAACTTGGAAGCAACTAAGATGTCCTTCAGTGGTGAGTGGATAAACCATAGTACATACAAACAATGGAATATTATTCGGCACTAAAAAGAAGTGAACTACAAGAAGACATGGAGGAATCTTAAATGCTAAGTGACAGAGCCAATCTGAAAAGACTACATATTGTATGATTCCAACCATATGACATTCTGGAAAAGGCAAAACTATGAAGAAAATAACAAAATCGGTGGTTGCCAGGGATTTGGAGATGATTAGAAGGATGAATAGGAGGAGAACAGAAGGTTTTTAGGGCAATGAAAATACTCTCTATAATACTATAGTAATATATACGTGTCATTATATATTTGTCCAAATCCATAGAATACTCAACAGCAGAGTGAACCATAATATAAACTAGTAGAATACTCAACAGCAGAGTGAACCATAATATAAACTAGAGACCATGGATGATTATGATGTGTCAATGTAGGTTCATCTATTGTAATAAATGTACTACTCTGATAGGGGAGGCTATGCATCTGTCAAGTAAGGGGTATGCAGCAAATCTCTGTACTGTCCCCTCAGATTCGCTGTGAACAACTGGAAGTACTACTTTTAATTCTTTCAGACAATTCTATGGCTAAATTTGACTTACCTGAAAGTGAAAGGAATTGTCAAACCTGAAGCTGGAATGCATTGTTGAATTATCCTTGAACGTGCATGCCATTTCATTTTCGTATAGTAAATGTCTAATGAGATTGTTACTAGTTATAGCTACCATTTATTTAGTGCTTATTATATGTCAGGCCCTGGGCAAAATTATTATTCAGACACTACAAAAATCCTATGAATTACTGTTTTTACACCTTAGACAATGAAGCTCAGACATGTTGAGTAACTTGCCCAAGGTCGCCCAGCTAATAAGTGGTGAAGCCAGTGACTGTTAGACTCAAAAGCCAGTGCTTTTAACCACTATCCAACTGTCTTTTTTTTTTTTTTTTTTTTAGGTATCAACTCACAGAAGAAAGAATAATGGCTTTCTCAGATTACATTTTAATTTGCGTGCAATATGAAAACCATTCTGTTAATTATCTTCATTGTCAGAAACATTATCTTTATGTGCTGAGACAGTTTGTGTTAATTTGTGTCAAAAGGAATAAATAATGGCAGCTTTGCTCAATGAAATATTATTTTCTGGTCACCAGTGTTCAGAAAGAACCCCTAGCAATTAACACCCAAACAAATGTACGAGTCATAAAGCTTCAGAAGAATTTGTAGACAAAAAGATTATGTTTGAAATTTAACCCACTGTCTCAGGGTTGGAAAGCATTTAAGACTTTAACTTCACATTAATTCAAACTCCAAATAAAGCACACTAAATCAGAATTTCAAATTCAATAATAGACACAAATGATAAATAAATGAGAGTAACTACAAATAAAGAAAGCCCTCTCGTTTGGACTCCACTGTGTAGAACTTGCTCATTATAGCCAGATGCCTCCAATCATCTGCATCTTTAATTTTTAAGAACAATTTATGCTGCACTATAAATAATTGACTATAATGTTTGCTTGCTGAAGTGCCACCAGCTTGGTTATTCTTTTGGCACTTGTTTTCCTACTTCTAGTCATTATTTTGCAGAGATATTCTGGGAAAGGTGCAGAAGGTCAAGCATGGTCTCTGAGGATTGTAGCCCACAGTGCCAAACACTGACCATGGACCAATCAAGATAAAGACAGTCAAGAGTCAATCTGATTACGTGTCAAGGAGGCCATTGGAAACTTTGACAAGAGGAATGTCACAGGAATAGTGGAAACCAGATGGGAAAGTTTTGGGAGTGGGGGAGGGCTGAGAAAGAAGAGTCAGGGAGTAGAGACTACTCAGTTAATAATTTTGGCTGTCAGGACAAAGATTTGAGCATGTTAAAATTCCATGGAACAGAAGCCAGCAAAGAACAAGAATCAAAGGTAAAGGAGTAAGAGAAAAAGAGCTGACAGTTCCTGGTGTCCAAGGTGACGGGACGGACTGTTGCCTTTGGGGTTCTGGTGAAAGCCCATTGCAGCTGGGGAAGCTTATAGGAAAAACTCTCTACTCCAGGGCAGAGGGAAAGAACACCTGATGGAGCTAGCATTACAACTGGGAAAGGGGTAGGAGCACTGGAAAGGTGACATCCCCAAGACCCAGGGACAGAGTACCTGCTGACAACCAAAGCTTAATCAGCAGAATGGAAAACTCCCCTCACCTCCCACTCAAGGTTGGCAAACATTGAGGAACAAAGAACTGTTGAATACCATTGGGAGAGTTGCAAGAGGATGGAGACAGGCCCTTTGTGAGTGCAATGCAAAGAGAAGACCTAAAGCAGCGGCGGTGGGGGGGGGGGGGGGAGCAACACTGTGAAAACTCACTGACAAAGCAGCCCCACCAGGAACACAAGGGATACCAGAGGTATCTGAAGCCCGTGGTGCAGAAGCTAACTCTAGGAACAGCAAGCTTCAAACCTAGCTTAATTCCTAACTAAATTAATTCAGATCCCCATGCCAAAGGCCTAGCAGAAGGAAAGATATGCCCCTTTCCAGGTATAAAACAATCTGCCTCAGAATCTCCTGTCTTAGAGCTGTCAACAAAATATTATGAAGCATAGGAAAACCACACACTGCCAAGAGACAGAGCAATGCTGAAACGGAAAGCTTAGTTGTTAAGATGTTAAAGTCTCTACTAGAAAAGGTGGACAACATGCAAGATAATATGGGTAATTTCACTAGAGAGATGGAAACAAAGGTAAGAAGAGAAATAAAGCAAGAGCTAAATGGAGATATCTTATCAAGAAAAAATTTCTTTGCTGTGGCATCAGCTTGAACATATTGAAGTGCTGGTGTGAAGAATCCAGGTTGAAGACACAGGATGTGGGAGGAACTTAACTGATGAGATGGCTTCGGTGAAGAGATTAATGTCCCAGTGTCAACGGACTCTCTTTCATGCTTCTAGCATTTATCTAGATGACCCTTGCCTTCAAGGAATTTATGGCCTGTAGAAGCATACAGAAAAGTACACAACAAAAAATATTGCTAACTAGCAAGATAGGAGTTATAGCTTAATCCCAGGGAGCTATGAGAAAATGTAGGGAGAGTACCTAACTCAGTTTTAGGAGGTCAGAAAGTCAGAAAATGTAGAGAAGGAGGGAGCAATTGCCTGGTTTCTAAACGAATGATCTAATTTGTGAAGTTCAGAAGGCTAGGGAAAGCACTGTGGCATTCATCCTGTGATTGTGTGACTCCTTCCATGAACATTTGTCAGCCTACGTACAGGACTGTAGAAAGCCAACATTTGGATGGCATGATTGGGTTCGTGCCGTTTGAGCACAAAGGAGTACAATAAGTCAAGTTGAGATGAGGGTGTTGTCAAGGGGGTTTGAAGTGATAAGTCAAGTTGAGATGAGGGTGTTGTCAAGGGGGTTTGAAGTGATAATCCATGTTATCTAAGCTGGATCACAAAGAAATTGAAGGTAGAAAAGAGGGCTATTGGGAAAATATGGATAGTTCCAGGAATGGAGGGAAGTTTTAATAAAATCAAAGAACTTGTATAGACACAGTATCCAAGGAGAGATCTGGAAGGACATAAGATTGTGGTCAAAGAGGAGCTTCTTTGAATGTTAAGATTTTTTTGCAGGTGATAACAAGTTTCAGGACATGGCCATTGAGTTGAAGTGTAGTATAGGCTAGGTGAGCAATCACACCAAAGACCGGCTTGAAAATTAAAACAAAAAAATATTTTAAATGTGAAATGTCTATTGAAATTGAACACTTAATCTGAAACATTAGCTCTGTACTTCCCATCTCTTTAAAGTGAAAACTATTCTTTGAAAAAATAGTGATGATGTAAGCAATTTAACAGGATGCCACAAGGGGTCCTTGCTGCTTCTCCCAGGAAGCTTTTCGTGGTGGAAAGTCTGTCTTCACCTAGAGAGACTCTTTGGAATCTTCTGGGTCTCTGGTTTCCACATTAAGGATGGAAGTCAGGTGAAAAGTGGAAATATGGCCGTCAGCTCACTTTGCAAATTGCTGCCTGAATGGCACCTGGAGCTCACTTCCCTCTCTTCCAGCTCCCTACTCAGCATCACTCGATTAACTTCTGCTCATTGGTCAGGTCTTTTTTATTATTATTTTTTTTTTATTTATGCTTATGTTAATCCCCATACATTACATCATTAGTTTTAGATGTAGTGTTCCATGATTCATTGTTTGTGCATAACACCCAGTGCTCTTAGGCTTTTATTGACACCCAAACTAATTTAGTTCTTCCTTTTATAAATGTTCATGGCACTTCCCATTCGGTTTCTTGTCACTTATCCCAACTGTAACTAAAGAATGTGTAATTATTTGTCTTATGTTTCTCTGCCCTCCTGGACCCAAGTCCCCTGGAGGCAGGGACTGTGACTGTATAGTTTGCATAGGTATGTGTAGTCTCACGATAAATGACTGGAACCAGAAATGGAATAATTATGCCTCCCCTTATGTCTGTGGGGAGAGTACAGAAGAAATCACTAAAATGTGTTCCACTTTGGAGCAAAGCGTATTAAAACCAACTGACTCTGATACCTGACTGCCGGCTCTGACATCATCTCTTTGTAGATGAAGCCTGGACAACGCTGCTAACAACCCACGTGATAGAATGCATCAAGGTGGGGTCTATTTTTAGCTACAGCAAATTACCATTCCTTTATGTTTTCAGGTTTTCATCTTTGCAAATGAGTTCTCTTGTTCTTAACATTTTTCAGAGTAAAGTAAGGCTGATTGCTTTTATGAAGAAAGAAAACAGTCTTTAAGGCAAAGAGCATTTCTCCTTTAATCTCCACCCCAGCTCAGCGGCTCAAAGAGCCTTTACTGGGCTGCTTGTTGCTATTCCTGAGAATGGTCCCTCAGACTTTTTGTAAAGACACTGCAAACTCAAGCTCGCAGGAGAAACTCAGCCCAAAGAGAACAAAACAAAAATGTGGCTGCGGGCCTGGTCTGAGACATGATGTTCCACAATGATGCAATTGGTTAATAAGAAGCTGATATCATACAAATAGAGATTTTTTTAACCGTATTTGTAAATACACTTGTGTCCTATAAAAATGAGCTGAAGGATCCCACCAAAAAAATGCAGTTTATATAAGGTCCTGAAGATGAGGGTGTGCTTCATGTCAGCCAGGTCACTTCCTGCTTTAACAAGTGATATGGACAAGGTCAAAGCTGTCACCTGAAATGTGGCATCAACACAGATGGGGTGTCTGACAGAGAGAATCCTACTTCCCGCTGTTGGGGAGTCGGAAGACAACAGAGGGCCCGCAGATCCGGTAGACTGATGCAGGGAGGGAATGTGTAGCTTTTTAAGCATATTGAAATAGTTGAAATATAATTTTATATTTAAAAAAATATTGTTTCATAATACAAACACCAAAAAATGGAAACTTAGTATACATTTTTTGGTCAACAAGGATATGAAGAAAAAGTTTCAGAATCACTAAGGAGGCCTAAAATATTTATGTTTAGTCAAGGAAGGCATGGGCCTAAAAAGGCCCGTCATATTGTCCCCAAAATAGGATAAGTAGAAGGAATGTGATTAGATCAGTTTAATTTTGCCTTTTACCTCTTTCTCCCTATTTTAACTTTTCTGTCTAATAAAAATAGCAAGGAGCTGGACTGGACCATCTCTGGGTCTACCATTCAGTGAACTGACAAAGAAAGGGAAAGACATTCCACGGTTATTTCTCCAGGGATCCTAGCAAAATAGCATGGCCATTGATTAGCAATGTCTAAGGATTTTAGAAATGAAAAATACACAGCTTTTCTATGCAAGGCCCTGCAAAGTAACTGTATATATAATTACTGATATTTGTTCAGAATATGAACAGAACTTGCATACCAGGAGTATAAATCTCCCCCGAATGACAGCACTGACAGCTGGTGATTTATACACATGGCTCATAATCCCATACATTACTACTCTGGGATATCCTTTGGCAAGACAGGAGTTGAGAAATGTGATTTATTCTTGGGTCTATTTCATTAAGAGGAAAAAAGACATGCAAGGGAAAGAATCAGATCTTTTTTTCTTTCAAAATTATTGTCTTTAACTATAAACATATATTAATTATCTAGTATGTTTCAGATAACTGGTTAGTAAAAGACAAAAGGCAGTATTTGCTCTAAAAAAAATCAAGGGAATGAAAAATAAACCAAAAAACTTTCCTAGTTTTGAAGATGACATACATTACGTCGGAGATGATACAAGAGAATACAGGTTGAGAACAAAGCAACGCAGGAATTCTGTGGAGGCAGAGCTTACGGCTGGGGCAGGGTGGGGGCAGTGGTGGGGCCAATGGGCAGGGCTTTAATGAGGAGCTAGAAACTCAGTGAACCTTCTTGGAAGGAAGGATGGGGATTGGGTAAATGATGAGACGCAAGGACACTCCAGGAAGGTCTTTGAATGAACAAATCTCAGACACAGAACATGGGGCACGTTTAGAAGTCAATGTATAGACCAACTAGGCTATAGCAAAGGTTGCAAGTAGAAGAGAAAGAGATTGGGGAAATTAGGGAATAGTCACACCATGGAGGGAATTCCACACCTGACTAAAAACTTCTGATTTTATCCTATAGCACAATGGTGACTTCCCACGCTCTGGAGTCAGACAAAAGGCTTAAACCCCCGTTTTTCTATTTAATTGCCACATGACCTTAGGCACATTCGTTACTTTTCTTTATTTTTTTACTTCCTTCCTTCTTTTCATCTTTCTTTTTTTCTGAGTTTGGCTTTACTTTTTTCAAACTTCCATTGTGAAAATTGGCAAAGATGCACACAAGTCAAGGCAATCGTGTAATCCGCCCCACGTAAGCATCCACCCTTCCCACTCCCTCCTCAACACCTCCCTTACCTATTGCATTAGGTCTGATAGGATTCAGTACCTGGGAGCACCTGGTTAAGGAACTCCTGCAGGTGGGAGGAGCTAGGAAAGGCTACCTGAGGAGGACCTATGTGAAAGCAGTATCCACCTTAGGCTTGAGATACATGGGTCCCAACCTGAGTCTCGTGCTTTAAAGGGTCTGCTCCCACCCTCCTCTGGCCACTCTCCTTTCCACAGGGGAAGGAGTCCCAAGGAAAGGTCCCCCACCTGGAACCTGCGCCTCCTCACAAGCCCTGGTATGGTACCTGGAACCCAGGAATTTCCTGCTTAAATGTCTTGAAGCCACCTCTAGGACATGCTCTCCCCAGCTATGTGCACCATGAAATCCTAGAGGTGGGCAGGTGGTTGGTTGAGAGGTGGATGCAGGCAGAGCTTAGACCTGTGGGCTGAGGCTGCTCACATACGTGTGAGGCCCCTAAAAATACTAAAGAGAGTAGGGGGAGAAAGAAAGGGTTCCCCTGCCCCTGCCTTGGTCCTACAGACGAAGAACTCCCATCTGGAGCTCCATTCTTGCCCCACAACCCACAAACGTTAAGGGCAGGCCTCTGAAAGAAGTGCCACCTACAATTTTTCTCAATGTTCTTGAATTTAAATGTATGTCACTGATGTCTTTGGTCAGTTCAGCTCCTAGGACCGCCAGAGAGCCAGATGGGCATTGTCTGAGTGCCTGGGGGAGTCGAATAAAGTTTACACATGAGACACTGAAGTTGACCAAGATGATTGTCATCAGAAGAACGGGAATGCATTGAACCACGAAGCCACAAAGCAGACCAACATTCTCTTGGTGAGCAGATCTTTTCAAGGGCTTTCTGTATCAGAGAGTTAAAGCCCTGTGGTGTTTAAAACAAAAACCACCTGTGGATGCCTTTGGATGACAGAATTATTGTTTATGAAAAAAATACTTCATTCTGGAAGGAGAGAAGTGCTAGGAGTAATCCCCATTACATCCTAGAATTCAGTCATTCAAGTGTAAGTGGGGGGGGGGGGTGGGGGGGTGGACTGCAGGTGCTACGTGTCTTAACAGGCAGACATCTAAAGAAAAAAAAAGTAGAAAAAGCAAAGTAGGGCAGCCCACAACAGCAATTAGGATATTTTATTCCTGAGTGGATAATATGTGGTTTCATTTAAGTAAGAACACAATCTCCATTAACTTAATTTGTAAAAGCAATAACTCCAACACTCCAGCTATTGCCCTAGTAAGGCATTTTTAGACACATCATTTCTACTTCGAAATTAAAAGTGAATCAGTCCTGTGGAGTTAATTACCAGTAAATATAACCTAAAGTAGGTCTCTCAAATGGCACTGAGCCAGCATAAGCCGGTTCTCGGTGTTAACCAGAAACACTGGAAGATACCAGGTACTTGAAAAGCTAAGTTTCCATGTGTGGCAAATGCTTTGGGGATCAGCAGGAGACATCATTTGCAGCATCCGCAGTGAGAAACAAAAATAAAAGCCTGATTAAAAGAAGACCTCTTTGATAGAGATTTAGAAAATTGTCCCCTCAGCCCCGCCCCCTCAAAGGAAAATCTTCAGCTCTCTGTTGTTGTGGCAACCTATCCCCCAACTCAATTATGTTTACAGAAAGGAAATCACACCTCTTTCTTTTTAATGCTGGCATACAACCCTATTTAATTATGTAAGGTAGAAATAATTTGAGAAACGAAAAATAAAATTAAATAGAGCCAGAACAAAGAAGTGATTCTCATCACTAGTGCTTTGGAATACAGTGTCCTCTGTTACAGTGTTCTCAAGGAGATATGCCAGAAGACCAGAGACAGAAGGAAAAAACTCAGAGAAATAGTTGTCTGAACTTTAATTAAACATTTGAATCATAATTAAATATTTGAATCAAGGAAAATGGGAATAGATGAAACCTTAGTGAGAGAGAAACGGTACATGCACAAAGGGGAGAGATTAATACAATGACTGCTGACCTATTATTGGTAATGAACATATTTGTTTTGTTTTACTACAAACATGTCTAAGTTTCCTGCAACTCCCATAATTATTCAAACGCACGCAAGTTCCCACCACCCTAACTTATGATGTTCAAGAGTGCAACAAAGCAAGCTGTTTCTGTTCCGAACTACACAGTTAATTGAGGTTGTTCGGCCCCAGATTTGATGTAGTTAGCAGTTATAATGCTAATAGATGGTTATCTTCAATTACTTTTTTCCCATTTTAATTTCATAAAGTGATTTCACATGATTTTGCATTTCAGCTATTTTTAAATAAATTTAGTAAACCAAAAACAAGCCTCAAATCATACATTTTCAAATAGATTCCCATTTGAACTGTTTGCTATTTATAACTGAGTTATTACACCTCCTTCAACAGACACAATGTTAACATCGAGTGTCATGGTAATATATAGGCGAGCTACATAAAAAACCGGTTTTCCTTTCTAATGTGTGGCTTATCTAAACCCTAAAAGAGCACAGACTGCTTTGCAGAGCCAAAACCATTATTATTGATCCATCTTGACTGTGGTTCCATTTGCAAGATAAAGTCCCAATTGGGAGTTTCTCATAAACTGGGTCAAGACAAGAACCGTAGGTAGCCAGGGTATCTCCGTGTTTCTTTTTCAAATAATTGAAGGCCACTTCTTCTGGTGTCTGGAAGTAAAATGTCCTTGTCTAACGGGTATTGCTTTAGTATATACCACATGCCCAGTAAGTTCTAGCATCTAGGAGCATGCAATAGCAGCTAAGATTAGCTATGCAGTCATGGTATTACTAGTGTTTAATGATATCATGTGCATTGAGATATTTTAAATGTTAAAGAGAAAACAGAAGGACTTATTCTCCTTAGCAACCATTATAGTACAGAATGTTCAAAGCTGCAGTCACACTCATAAGGCAAGTAAACTGATTACAAAACAAAGGTAGCAACAAGTGTGCATGCTATAGAAAACATGAAACTGGTACCTAAAATGGATAACCCCCTTATTTGTTTTCAAAAATTCCATCGCTGGCTCAGACCATCAATCAGCACAAGGGGAAATTTTCACTTTAACATCTAATGCCAATGTTCAGTCTTAGAAGTGCAAAAACAGGTGTAAAGTAATAAATCTGTTTTCTCTTTTCTCACTAGCTAAGATTCTATCTCATTCGGCAATGATTTGACTTCATAAAAACCCTTTTAAGAATAAAGGGCTTGAGGTCTTAATGGCCACTCATACTGGTGTGCACATCTGTGGCTTCATTCTTCAGGTTCATACAAAGGCTAAAGCGTAAGAGAAGCATCATCAAAGATAAGTTACTTTCTAAAATACTTCTTAAATCTTATTTCCTTCATCAATATTATTTCCTTTGGCTTATGTGCACTCGAGGCGCTTCATCTCTATTATAAGACGATGAAGGTGGGAACGGTAATACAGTAATACGTTATCAAAGCTCTTTTCAAAAACAGTGCTGAAATAAATTAACCTGTTCTTTTAAAAGGTCAGGGTAGCAAGTTCTTGAAGTTTCCGGCGTCTTGACTGTAGGATTGCTCTAAAACACAGAAACAAAGGCTAAAAACCAGGTGGCTGTTCAAAATGACGTCGGGGACCCCATTTAGGGAGAGACCTTGGTTCCCAGGTGTCCCACTGGGGTCGAAGGCGAAATCTTCGCACCGATTTATCGGGCCCGGCCTGCAGGAGTCTTCGTTCCGACAGCGGGGACTTTACAAGGGCAGGAGGCGATGCTGGACAAGGACGTTGGAGGCCGGCATCCCCGCTTCCCTCGGGCCGGGGCCGGGTCACCAGTGCTGGCCGGCGGCGCGGGTGCCCAGCTGCGCCTGGGACACCGCGGGCACGGCCGTGGCGGCAGCGGCGGCGGCCGCCGCGTCGCCGACGCCGGGCAGGACGGAGCGCACGGAGCGCCGGAACTCCTCGTTCCTCCACGTGTAGAGCAGCGGGTTGAGCGCGGACAGGGCGCAGCACAGGAGCCAGCTGGCCGCCTGCACGCCCCAGGGCACGGGCAGCGAGAAGCCGCTGGCCAGGCTCACCCACGCGAGCGGCTGCGTGGCCAGCAGGAAGACGCAGCAGAGCAGCAGCACCGACAGGCCGCTGAGACGCCGCTGCGCCCGCCGCGGCTGCAGCGCGGGCGGCAGGGGCTGGGCCTGCGCCGGGTGCGCCGCACCCCCCGGGCCCGGCGCGTGCTGGGCGCCCGGGAAGGCGGCGGCGGCGGCGGCGCAGCCGGGCAGCTGGTGCAGCAGGTGGAAGTTGAGGACGCTGACCCGCTTGACGCTGACGCGCACGCGGCGCACGATGCCCAGGTAGCAGTGCAGCAGCAGCGCCGTCTGCGCCAGCAGCGCCGCGGCGGCCAGCAGCGCCGGGTAGTGGACGCGCGGGGGCGCGGCGCCGGGCCGCGGCGCCCAGGGCGGTAGCAGCAGCACGAGGCCCAGGGCGAGCGCCCAGGAGAGCGCCAGCATGCCCGCCGTGTGGCGCCGCTGGTACAGCGCCTGGTAGGTGGCAGGCGCCCGGGTGATGAGCAGGTAGCGGTTCAGGGCCACCAGGCAGTGGGACAAGAGGGACACGGTGAGCCCTAGGCCTAGCAGCCCGCCCCGCAGCAGGCGGTAGCTGCCGCCGGCGCCGTCCCAGTCCGCGGGGGGCTCCGCCGAGCCGGTGGGCAGGAGCCCGAGCACCGCCTCCTGCGGCATCCAGAGGGCGCAGACGCTGAGGTCGGCGGCGCAGCCGTTCACGATGAAGGCGTTGCTGGTGGTCTGCAGCTTTCGGAAGGACGACACGAGATAGATGACCATGCCGTTGGCCAGCGTGCCCCCGATGGCCAGGCCCGAGTACAGAAGGGACACGGGGATGCGCCGGCCCGCCCACGACTCCTCTTCCTCGCAGAACAGAAGCAGCGATCCCCCGGTAGTGGAGGACGTGGACGTGGAGGAGGAGTTGGTCATTCTGGCCAACTCTTCACACCTCGCGTGCTAGCATCAGCTTCTCACAGCGTGGCCCATCCTGAGGGCCGCCTGCAGGGAGGGCAGAGACATCCCTTCAGCCCTCTGCCACCGACACGAAAGGCTGAAGCCGAATAATGGGCTGGGGGAGGGGGGGAGGGGGAGAGAGGGAGCTCGAGGAGGACGGGGGTGGCAGATGACAGGTACCTGCCTCGGAAATGTCTCCAGTGCCCGGGGAAAGGCCTCTTTGCATTCAGCAGGCACCAGGAAGCCCAAGCCCTGGGACAGAGCAATACCAAGAGTCTCCTCTTCTCCCCCCAAACACACACGTGCACGCACACACACATGCACACACACAGTTGGGAATATTGCCAGACAGAGCCCCTAGTTTCCAGGAGAAAGCAGAGAGATCCCAGCTGGGGAAAATGCCAGGGGAGAGGAGTTCGGGGGTACCTTACTTTTGGGTTGGTCGTTGACTGGCAGTGGCGGAGGCAGGGATGCCAGGAAATACCTCCTCACAGCAGCATCTGTGGTCCCAAAATCAACAGGAGAAACTCAGCTGGGATCAGTGCCAGGAGCAAGTGCTCGCTTCTCCCAAGCAGCATCCACACACATGGTCCTAGGCAGAAATCGGCAGCTGCAGGGAGATTTCTCAGCTGGCAGCAGGGCTGGGGAAAGTCAAGTGGCAGGCTGCAAGCCCAGAAGGATGGGCAGGCAGGGAGCAGAAGCAGGGATGCTTGGCTGCAAAAGCAGAAGCTGAGCTCAAGAGGAGAGCACCCTGTGCTCAGAAGCAAGAGTGGTGGCTGATGCGGTGAACCCACACGAAGCTCTCTCGTGCTCACTTATACATCACCCAGGGAAAAGGCAGCCTTTCCACGCTTGGCATGAATTATTCAATAGCTTCTATCTTGTGGAAGGAAAAAAATATCTTGTTCAGAAAATCCTGTAATTAACAAGTTTCTCTGTCTTGTCTTTTCTCTCTTTCTCTCAATCACCTTATTTTTCACCCTGCTTCATTTTTCTTCCCTTCGTTTTTTATTCCTCTCATCCATGTTTGAATAAAATTTAATATGCTCCAAATATATTTCATCCTAGCCCTGTGCATTCTGCGGCAAGATTTTTCCGAGGGATGAATATACTCCCAGTACCCAGGACTGATCTCTTCCATCCCACACTTGCAGAGAGAATTACTTTATAACCTAAATGAAATTCATTTTTTCTTTGGTAAGGTGGGACATGGGTAATTATCCACAGAAAATCCCCAAGTCTCCATTTAAATCATCATTTTGATTTTATTCTCATCCCCAAACTCCTTTCTGGAGTTTGGCTTGTGTTCAGGAATGAAATGGTTAGAGGGTAAAAATGAAATGGTCAAGTTAAAAGTAGGTGTCGGGGAGAAAGAAAGAAACCTGAATAATCCACAGTGTCCATGACAAAGATGGCTCTTTCCTTGAGAACTTTTTATTTTGTGGTCTTAGATGGAGATTTGCAGTCAGATGTCGGAAACTTCTTTGACGCAAGCTCTTATTTAATTATTCTGCATGGGAAATTCTCCATAAAAGCCATTCTTCCCCCCCCACCCCGCCCCATAAATTGATTTTCACTGCGAAAATCATTTATTTGAAAACTGAACTCAGTATGGAATATGGTAACATGGCATAATGGAAAAAATGCTCGGTGGGGTTTCAGGACACCTGAGTTCTAAGCTGAGCATCCACCAACCGGTCTTGTGATGGGTCAAAGAAGAAGTTTTCACTCAGTGACTTCCAAGGCCCTTTCTTTTCAAACTTCCTGTGAATCCCCACGCATAAATTTAACATTTCTCCTCCCTAGTTCTGACAATAGAAACGTACCTCCTCTGCCTAATGCGTGCTGTAGTCCTAGATCCTACAGCCTGAGTCCTTTCCCGGCTGTCCATAGAGTAACATTTCAGAATGGAGTGCAAGGCGTGCTCCCTCGGCTTTCCTCTCTCCCTTTCAAAGAACGGTACTAATTAATGACTGCTAACAACTCTAATGGGGTTCGAGCAAAGCCTGACTTGATGGGTTTAGTCCTTTTAGGCAGTAATTAAGTGGAATGAGTTGAGTTGAAGGATTAAAGAGAAGAACCAGAGATTTGCTTTTCAGAGGACCGAAAGGTTCAGATATCAAGTTCATTGATGTTGAAGAGAATTTGCCATTGTCCTTTCCCAGTGGTCATTTGTCTTTATTGAATCTCTGAGTACATCAAGCACAGCAAGCCTGCAAGAGATTCCTCTAATTATTTAGAGTTAAAATTTGTTGAGATAAAAATTTCCTCTCAGGGCGCCTGGGTGGTTCAGTCGGTTAAGCCCCTGCCTTCAGCTCAGGTCATGATCCCAGAGTCCTGGGATGGAGTCCCACATCAGGCTCCCTGCTCAGCGGGGATCCTGCTTCTCCCTCTCCCGCTCCCCCTGCTTGTGCTCTCTCTCTGTCAAATAAACAAATAAAATATTTTTTTAAAAAACTAAAATAAATAAATAAATAAAAATTTCCTCTCACACCAAGGCATATTTGAATTCCAGAATCCTAGCTGCCTTACCTGTTGCCTGTGGGAATGAGCAAAATCCCCTGCTGAGAGGCTCTTGAAGTCACTCACATTTCTGTCAAGACCATGCCTTCTGCAGCCCTGGCCAGGCAGGGGCAAGTTTTTGTTTGTATTTGGTGTGGGTTTTGTTTTAAGCTATTGAACTTACATAAAATAGGGTAGGGGGGTTTTCTCTCTCATTCCCAGCACCAGGACAATGCGTGGCATGTAGAAGGTACTCGATAAATAATTACTGAATCAGTGAATGGATGGCTATATAAATGATTTCAGGTTTTTTTCCATGGTGAAACATTTGGTAAGTGATTTACATAACCACCTCGTTCCTCCTACCCCCCGCAGGAACTTGCCCCCTCAACCACCCTTCTGAGGTATGTCCAGTCTCTTTACCCCCAACTGGTTGCTTTCCAAGAAAGCATTTCCAGAAATGCCAGTTTCACCACAACTGAATAAAAGCTTCCCCTGCGCTTCATCTTCTTCTCAAGCTGCCTACCCAAGCTCTCTCGGGCTCCTGGCAGAGGGGCTCGGTTTCTCCCACCCAGTGCCCACCCCACACTGCATTTGCTCTCACCCCTGAGTCGGTTGCAACCTGGCTTAAGTTCTACCCATATACAAAGTTGCCTACCGGACATTGCTCCTTGGGTGTTCTGTGGACATCTCAAAACCCCATATGTCCAAAATGGATCTCCTCCTCCGCTTTCCAAACCAATCCTTCCTTCTCCTATATTCCAGTCCCAGTGACCAGCATCACCATTATCCTGATGCCTAAGTCAGAATCCTAGCTGTCTTGTTTGATTCCTTCTTTTCTCTCTTCCTCCCTATATCCATCAATCACCAAGCGTCCTCATTCTACCACAGTAATTTTTTTTAAATCTGTTCACTGATCTCTATTCACTCTGCCATTACCTGGTATCAGACAACAAGCATCTCTTCTCTAAATTTTCCCAACAAGCTCCTAACTGAGGTCTACTTACCATCTTACCTCCTTCCAACTTTCTAAGACTGAAAGACATCACTTCATAGGTGTTACATTTTGTTATGTTGCCCCACCCTCCGCTTTAATGTAAATTCCTTGAAAATAGGAGCTTTGCATTGATTACTAGTATTATTGGAAGCTCCCAGAACAGTGCCAGATACACAGTATACCCTTAATCAGTATTGAAGGAAATAGTGAGCAAATGTCACCATTGTGCTTCAGTTCTCTCACTAAGACCCTGTTGTGCTCAGGAGAACCGTAAGCAGCATCATTGCTAACGTTACTGAGCACACACCACTTGTACCCGACATTGTTTTGAGGATTTTTCATCTATTGTTTCATTTCGCCCTCATGTCAGGCCTACAAGGTAACTAGGCTCACCTCTGAACTTACAGCCCGGGGCAGGAGTCCAGATATGTCCCCAAGCTATATGTCTAAATATTTTTAAAGCATAAATCAAGCCATCAAACTGTTAAATAATATGCCGTTCTCCTAACTTGACAAACATACTTTCATGACCCCTGGAAAGCTGGGCTCAAATTTAGAATTCTCAGATTCATAGATTGTCCCATGCTCCTGGAATGTGACCACTTGGTGAACTTGCCTCCATCCTGCAGTCCATCCACTTCTCTCCCTACCCTCGGCTCTGTCATCACATGCCAGAGGGACCTGCGATATAGGACAGTCCAGCCTGCCCATCCAAGTCCCAGCCACACCCCTGTCACACAGCTATCCCTTGGCGCCATCACAGACCTATGATGGTAACTGGAAGGCAGAGGCAGCCATCAGAAGGACAAAGCCGGAGCAGAGGTCCACGCAGATCATGAAAGTGTGTTCATGGCCACTGGGCAGGGAATTCTGGGGGTCCTTGCCGATGAACATGGGCTAGAAAGGGCATGTGAGTTCTAGGTGAACTTGTCCCGTTGGATCCATTTAGTAGATGAGAAAACTGAGTCACAAAAATAATTCAGGCAGTGATTTTTTTTTAACTGGGTAAGTTACATAACTTGCCCAAGATCACACAGCTAGGAAGCAGCATAACTGGGATCCAAACCCATTGCTCCAGTCTCAACCACCACACTATACTACCTCCCTTGGTTAAATTGAAATTCCTTAACAGGGATTAGCTGCTGTGTATAAAGCTGATATAACAAGGAGACCCAAAACTATGGAGGTTCAAAAAATGAATAACTCATTTCTCTCTCACAAAGGTGAATGAACAGTCCAGGTGGAAGGCAGATCTACTACACCAGGTAATCCAGAAACCCAGGGATCTCCTCAGTGCTCCCCCACCCCTTAGGACAGGGGCATTCAAAGTGTGGTCCCTGACCAGCGGCATCAACATCTCTTGGAAACGTGTTAGAAATGATTCAGACCCACTGAATCAGAATTTCTGGTGATGGGGACCAGGGATCTGTTTTAACGAGCCCTCCAAGGGACTCTGATGCTTGCTAAAGTTCGAGAACCACTGCCTTAGGATGCTATCCTTGTCTGCGTGGATGACATCCCTTCACCACTGCCACATCCGCATGCCAGCTGGCAGAGATGAGGAAAGAAGAAAGAGGGGCAGCCAGCCTCCTGAACAGAAAAGTTCACAGAACACTTCGGCATATACCCCAAACAGTGACAACCTTAGTCACATGGTTGCTGCTTGAGGCATTCGGAGAAGCTGGGGCCACGCTAGCTGAGTGATCACATGTCCCGCCCGAACTCCGGAAGGGCAGGAGAAAGGAGAGAGCAGACAGTGGGCAGTAGAGGGAAGCCAGTTACCAGGGTCACCCCAGTTTAAACCTGCAACTTAAATAAAATAAGGCTGTTACCATTTGGGCCCTTTAAGCATCGTGCCTTGAGCATACCAGCTTTTCGAGATCCTTTAAAAATGTTTAATAGCTGAAAAAAAGAATTCCTGGCTCTGATATATAAAAAAGAAAAGTTTGAAATAGAAATTAATATGCTATTAAAGAGTCAACTGCACATTATTGACAACAGCCAAACCATGGCGAGAGCCCAAATGTCCATCAACAGATGAATGGATAAAGAAGATGTGGTATATAGATATGGATATATAGATATATAATGGAATATTACTCAGCCATTTGCAATGTGGATGGAGCTAGAGCGTATTGTGCTAAGCGAAATCAGTCAGAGAAAGACAAATACCATTGGATTTCACTCATATGTGGAATTTAAGAAACAAAACAGATGAACATATGGGAAGGGGGAAGGGAAGAGGGAAACAAACCATAAGAGACTTTTCTTTTAAGATTTTTTATTTATTTATGAGAGAGAGAGAGAGAGAGTGGGGAGAGACAAGTGGACCCTGCAAGGAGCCCAACGTGGGCCCGATCTCACAACCCTGAGATCATGACCTGAGCCAAAATCAAGCGCCGGACCCTTAACCTTAACCAACTGAGCCATCCAGGCGCCCCTGAAAAAAGACTCTGAAAGATAGAAAACAAACTGAAGTTCGATGGAGGGAAGTGGGTGGGGGATGGGCTATATGGGGGATGGGGACGAAGAAGGGCACTTGTTATGATGAGCACTGGATGATGTATGTAAGTGATGAATCACTGAATTCTACTCCTGAAACCAATATTGCACTATATATTAACTAACTAAAATTTAAATAAAAAATTAAAAAATAGTCAACTGCAAATCAACTCATTATTTATAAACTACTTTAAGTTGGGATCTGGCTACATTTTGATATGTTTGCTATGATGCATGATAGGACCTCCGTAAGTGCTGAGGTCTGCACAGGTCTTAAAATAGCCCTGCATAAGTCCCCCCTGTAACCTCTTCCATTCTCACCTCTCCACCCCGTCTCTCCTTCCCCCAGCCCTGCTCCAACCAGACTGCGGACCTGCCTTCCTTGAGTGTGCCTCAGTTTCTCCTCTTGCTCCCAGCTAGCCATGTCTGTTTGTTCAGGGCCGGCCATTCCCTGGGCTGCCTCTTTGCAATCTGCCTCCACCTTTGCCTAGCTAAGTCCTACTCACCTTCCAGGTCTGAGCTCAGACTTCACCTCCTGCAAGGAGTCTTTCTTGTCCCCCATGACAGCCTGCGTGCCCCAAAGCCCAGGCGTCATGCCAGGCTCCCCAGGGACTGGTTACGCCCTCTCCAAATGGTAAATTAGTCAGGGCAAGGCTCTCTTTTTGGTCAGAGTGCCTGACACATTGTAAATACTTAAACATTTGTTGACTGAATTAGGTCCCTTGGGAACCTTTGATATGTGGTCTCAAGATTTCCGTCTTGATTGCTTTCTCAGGAGATACAACCAGCAGTCAGAGTCACGCAGCAAAGCATTGTTATTACTGATCTTTCTAAAATACTTTAAAAGCTTCATGTAACCGCATCCTCATGCTTTATGCCACCAAATTATTTTTAAATAGAGCTTTTGTTGATAACAACCCCCGCTCATACAACCCCACACCCACCCTGACAGGATCCAATGTGTACTTTTCCTAGTACTCGATTTCAAAATCCACCAAAATGTGTGCTCTCGCTACTGTCTCACATACTTTGGAAAACCAAAGGGTGAGTGGCAGCAGTGAAGAATCGCTCACTTCCTGTGCCTTGCCCGTCTGCTGTTAGCCAAGCCACAGAGCAGCCTCACTAAGCAGGACGCTGAGACAGTCGAAAATCCCGTTTCAAACCCCAGCTGTGTTTCCTCCAATCGTGGTCTCTCAGTACGAACACAACTGAGAATCCTGTTGGTAAAAGCTTCTTTGGACTGTAAAAGAGGTTTTGCAAAGGAACAATAGCTTTAGGTTGCTTTACGACCCGATTTAGGAGGGATTCAACTGCATGAGAGTATTTACCATTAGGAGAAAGCTCAATGGTAGAGTTTGTAGAAATTACGCATTTAGAAAATCATGGTGCTAGAAATGACCTGTCGTTTGTTCCTTCCTGAAGCTCTTTACCTGGGATACCTGAGGCCTTGTAATGATGGTTCCCAACTTTTCTTCTGCCCTGTCGGACTTGAGAGAGCATCTCACCTCGCCTCAGCAACAGCGGTTCAACCCAGTGGTAGCGCTCCCTATCAGGGAAGTACCACAGAGTATGGTTCTCAGCTGGGGGCCAACAGGAAATGTCTGGAAGCACTTTTGGTTGTCACACGTGGGGGCAGCGGGTGTCGCTCCATCTAATGGCTAGAGACTAGGGATGCTACTAAACATTTCACAATACACAGGACAGGATCCCCTAACAAAGAATTATCCAGCTCAAAGTGTCAGCAATGCCCAGACTGAGAAACCCTGCCAGAGAGGTTAAGAGCTCAGGGCAAAAGCCAGAGCCTGTTTGTAGTGGCTGGCAAGGTATTTCACTTTTTGCGGATCTCAGTTTTCTCATTTGTAAAATGCAAATAACGTCACCTACCTGTAAGGGGCGGGGGGCGGGGGGCTTTTAATGATTAAATTTATGCAAACAGCTTCACCAAAGTGGACCGTGTGTAAATGTGCCGCACACATTAAGGACAATGGTGCTTCCCCACAGGGGATGGGGAGTGGAGGGCGTAAAGGGACGCACCCTCCCAAAGAACAAATCTGGAGGGAGTGTGGGGTGCCTTACAAAACCTAGATTTAGATAAACCAATTCTCCAGCTCTGAGTCACTGCCACAGGAAGTCCCTCTAAGCATTTTAAGAAAACTGTGATCCTCCCCAAATTTGCGCGCAAACACGTATGTGCGTATTTGTGCATTTTCCTGGAGAAGATTAAATAATTATTTCAGCATCTCAAAGGAGTCTGTAACCTCAAAGGGTTAAGAGTCACTGATGTCATTCAATCTCCTCCCTTTACAGAAAACCCAACCTAAAAACAGTAAATGACTTACCCCAAATCACACAGAAAAAGTAATCTATTCTATTTTCCTCAGCTCAGAAATAAGGAGTCTGCTCAGGAAGCAAATTGGCACCATCAATGTCCAGCAGCCTTTTCTATGTCTCAAACCAGGCTGTCCTGTGAGACTGGTAGGTGTCCCCACTGAAGTGGGCTACGAGATTAAAGCAGTTTATAAACACACAACAAGATAACATAATAAACACAAACACAACTCCTCCTTCTAGCCCTATCAAATTATAAAGCCCTAAATTTGTCTTTTCGGAGTTAGTTGAATGGTGATCTTCAAATCTCCTATACCAAAATCACCTGGGTCTGGATCAGAGCTACTCTCCGGGCCCAGGAATCTGATTCTAACAAACTCCCCAGGAAATTCTCTTCTACACTAGTATTTGAGAATCACCAAAGCAGAGGATATATGGAGACTGATCATGTTAGTTTTTGAGTGTTGATTTGTAAATTTGCCAAAGCATTTCTTTTCTGAACTACATTTTCAGCTTTTCCAGGAAAACCAATTTAAACTAAAATTGCTTTGGCTTGGTCTCTGTCCAGAAGTGGCTTTTTTTCCAGTAAGGGTTTAATATAGTTTATTTTTTTTAATGTGCTTAAAAAATATTTCTGTCTGGTAGAGATAGGGACTGGATGGAGACCATCCAGTTTCATGTTTTCAAGCATTTAGGAATTATCTTAGGTAACTGAAGTGGATCAAATTACTTTAAAAGAGCACTCTGTGTGTGTGTGTGTGTGTGTGAGTGTGAGTGTTTTCTCTACTATCACTGATGGGGGAAAAGATCATACACTCTCCCGTATTTGGCCATAGTCATTATCATCCTTAATTGGAGTTGAGCAGGATCGACAAGATAACAAATGAAACAAGTTAAGAAAAATCTGAGAAACTGTTCATGTAATTTTGAAGTCTAAATTAGATTGATCGGGAAACAAATAAGACAACCAGGAGCGCCTATCCTGTTTCTACCTCATTGAGACAACCACTGGTGGTTAGAAAAAGTAATATATTCTATTTTCCTCAGCTCAGAAATAAGGAGCCTGCTTGGGAAGCAAATTGGCACCGTCAATGTCCAGCAGCCTTTTCGCAGCATATTGCTGCGAAATATGCTGCGAAAAGGCAGCATATTTCTTTCTTCCATAATCCATAAGAAACTTCCCTGGATGCTGGCTGGACACAGCCTCTGGAACCCCTGTGAAAACAGCTGCCAAATATGTGTTTGAAGCCTCTCATCATGGAATTTAAGAGTTAAGGACATCACTACATTTTGGCACTGCATATCCACATATCCACTTAGATGTCCTTCCAACACCATAGACAAAACCCAAACTCTCCATGCTTGCCTTTTGTTGGGGCATGGGGTAGGCAGAGGCATTCTGTGTGCTAAGCACCCTATGAGCACTGCCTTATATCTTCCTAACCAGCCCCCCAGCCCCCACATCTGGTGGGGAAAACTAAATGTGTGCACGGATCCGGTCCGCAGAGAGGCAGCTCCAAAGGTCCAGCTTTCTTCGAGTGGGGTACAGCAATAGTCTCTACCATCTGTTGGTCATTATTGCTGGACCACATGGTTCTCCAGTGCTATCCTCTAATACCTTTGTCTTGCTATACAAGTGTAGTGCACATTTGTTTTGTAAACTGCCCAGCAAACCCCTTATTCATACTTTTTGGGGGGATTAGGACACGTACTACTATCCTTTACCTGATTTCAAAGAGAGGTGTCCTGTTCTTCTGTGAGCCCAATTCCCTCAAACTGCTAGATATGGTTTGTAAGTCTAGAGGTGAATGTGAGTCCCTTCCCGTGGGTATGAACTTGGAAATGAAAGTCCGCCAATGTCTGTCCAGGTGACCAAAGCTGAAGCTGCGGCATGTGGCAGCTGTCAGTAGCCATGCTATCTGCCATGCAGAGAATGAGAGAAGGGATTCCTGCTGGTTTCAAGCTCCTGGCTCCAACTGTACCTGAAGTCCAGCCACTTCCTAGTCCTTGGGTTCTATAAGCCCCTTGTGTCCTAAGCCAAAGTTGGGTATCTCTCACAATCAAAAAAGACCAACCAACACATGATCACATAATTTCCTCAACTGGATAGTGAACTCCTTGCAGACATGACGAAGGCATGGAAAAGATGCCTTCTTGTCATTGTCCCACTTCTTTTTATTCCCCCCTTCCCATAGTTCCTAGCACAATCCCTTGAGCAAGATATATGTTAACTGACAGATGAGGGTACTATTTAGTCTATTATATCTCAACCTAAATGTCAATTTTGAGAGCCACCCTGAAGAATTAAAATCTTATTTATTTATTTATTTATTTATTTATTTAATTTATTTAGAGAAAGAATGAGAGCAGGGGAAGGGCAGAGGGAGAGGGGGAAAGAGAATCTTTTTAAAAGATTTTTATTTATTTATTTGTGAGAGAGAGAGCAGGAGTTGAGGATGGGGAGGAGAAGCAGACTTCCAGCTGGGCAGAGAGACCAATGTGGGGCTCGATCCCAGGACCCTGGGATCATGACCTGAGCCGAAGGCAGACGCTTAACCGACTGAACCACCCAGGTGCCCCTAGAGAAAGGATCTTAAGCAGGCTCCATGCTGAGCATGGAACCCAATGTGGGGCTCTCTGGATCTCACAACACTGAGACCATGACATAAGCCAACATCGAGAGTCAGACACTTCACCAACTGAGCCACCCACGTGCCATTAAAATCTTATTTTAAAAAAGACAATGGTAAATGATTGGAAAGCTTGGCTTTCTTCTCCCAATTTCTTAACCCTGGTGTGTACCAGGGATTAGTGGACAAGTTTTTTAAAAGGAAAGAAGGATGGGAGGGAGGGAGGCAGGGAAGGAAGAGCTTAAAAAAACAATTTCAGGCTTAATGCTCCACTTTCTGGTTCAGCCAGTCTGGGGTAGGGCCTTGGTGCCACTATTTTTTAAAACACTCCCCATGTGTTCTAATGCAGTCAGAATTAAGAATCATTGTTCCATATGAAATGCACTTTACACTTGTTTTAATGTTAAATTTACATACATCCTTTAAACACAGCCAGTCGGGGAAATGGACAGTCTGGAAAGTTATATTCCAACGAAGTTGAAAAGTTGTTCATCTCTTAGTCAATGTTGTCCGTTTGTGGAAAAGTAGTAAGGGCTCAACAGGTAGCTCATTTTGTCCTACAAACGGTCTCTTCTCCTCTTGGTATCACCTTAAAGTTTAGAAAGTACAGAGCATGCTGGGGTGGAGAGTTGGTGGGAGCCGCGATACCAGATGGCTCCACTGGTCTGTTTCTTCTCATTCTTTGCCAGATGAACACATTCGAGTTTTTAATTAGAAACAAAAGATACCAATATTTACTCCTACACCTCCTGCTGCCTTCAAAACCATCTCAACACATGCTCCTCCTCTGCAAAGGCTCCTCAGACCGCACCTTCTTTTCTCGTTTTAACCACAACTCATGCTCCTCCCTCAAGAACATCAGCACTTCCCAGGAAAAGGGTGTCATCAAAATGGCTGGCCATTGTTTAGGTGTCTGTGTTCCTCGAAAGACTAGGAGCTTGAGCACAGGGGTTTTAACTTTATATCTGTAGCTCCTCAGTAGTCACTCACTATATTTGTTCGGATGAATGAATGAATAAAATAGCAATCCACAGTCAACTTTCCAATCTCTGGGGGTCAGTGTGAATCACTTTCTTTGCTTCCTTTTTTGCTGTCTCATTTCTTTTCTAGACCATCAAAAACACCAGAGGCAGCACCCCATTAAACCTTCCCAAATCCTTTGTGATAAAGCCTCTTCAAAGGTCTGCTCCTAGCAGGAAGCTGTGTCAAACCAGCCTTCACTCAGGTTTCTACATCTAATGGCTAAGAATCTACCCAAGAAAATGAAATCTCTATCACACGTATTTCTGAAGGCCTCAGAGAAAATATGAAAAAGGTAGAAGTCAAGTGAAATAAAAGGGTCCCATCTGTACCTATTATGAGTCAGGTACCTGGGATAGAGTGACAAAAAGCAGACATTAATTAAGGATGCCACAGCTTAGTGAGGGGGGAGAAATCACACTTTACCAAACACAACATATCACAAGCTGACCACTTAAACAACTGACAATATGTGGCAAGTAAAATAAGGAAGCAGAAGCCTTAAAATGTAATTCACAAGAGGGGACAGGGTCTGTTTTTACCCAGCCTGTCATTTGGAACACTGGGCATGTTTGTGTCGGAACAAGAAAACACATAACATTCAGACAGAGTCATTATTTAAGCACACAACAAGCTTTCAGAAAAAAAAAATCTGGACATATGATCCGTCAACACAATTCAGGTTAGCCGATTTGAGGGATTTAAATATTTTACTCTTACTAATCTCTGATTTTTTTACAAGAATCATATTACGTCTTAAAATAAAAGTAATATATTGAGTAAAAACCACAATACGTGCTTTCCATAAAATATGTT
The DNA here is from genome assembly GCF_002201575.2 of Neomonachus schauinslandi. Taxonomy (NCBI): domain Eukaryota; kingdom Metazoa; phylum Chordata; class Mammalia; order Carnivora; family Phocidae; genus Neomonachus; species Neomonachus schauinslandi. The sequence continues at coordinate 83,479,361 of NC_058406.1, read as the reverse complement.
ATGAAGTAGAATTCCAATTATAATATAGTCAGGTACATTAATGCATAGTGTTTAAGCCCATTGAAACCCAAAGAACAATACAACTTTGAAAAGAATTGCCCAGGGTTTATTATAGGGACAAGGTTAAAATTCATCTAAAGAAATCCCTGAACAACCACAGGCTGTTTATTGGATGTTGCTCATTGTTGTGTGAGCACAGGAAGAGCAGTTTTTCTGGAGCAGGCTACAAAGGTGCCAGGGCAGGTTGTTGTGGAAACCTCAAATCTGAACTTTCTGCCTTTTGGCCAACTAATCCTTTCAACGCTACATTAAAACAATTTTTTTTTACGATTTTAAGAATCTCATTTTCTGGGGCGCCTGGGTGGCTCAGATGGTTAAGCGTCTGCCTTCGGCTCGGGTCATGATCTCAGGGTCCTGGGATCGAGTCCCGCATCGGGCTCCCTGCTCCTTGGGAGCCTGCTTCTCCCTCTGCCTTTCTCTCTCTCTGTCTCTCATGAATGAATAAATTAAAAAATCTTTAAAAAAAAAAGAATCTCATTTTCTTACATCAGTTCCAAGGGTATGAATTCTTGGACTTTCTAGATTCTTCGTGCTAGCTGAGAATTAGCAAGAGATTAGTACTTTATATATGACTCGAAGTCTCCTTGCCCCCAAACGTGATCTCTTTTCAAAGCAATAGCATGTTTTAACCAAACTTTTTCTGGACTTAACAATGTGTACACCAGCCTGAAGCTTCAACATGCTGACAGTTGTCTTGCTTGAGATGTTTCTGTTTATTTTATTTTGATATGTCCTTTCACACCCGTCAGACTGGCTACATGTCAGGAGCTTGGCTTTGCCATTAAGGCAATGTTTAAATCTGGGCTGGACCACTTGCTGGCTGTATGACCTTGGGCAAGTCATTCACTTCTCCATGTCCGCTCCCTCCACCTAAAACCTCTCAGTGCTGTCTAGCGAGATAACTTATGGATTTACTTATAGATTTACCTAGTGCATTGTCTGGATGACAATAATCACTCAGAAAATGTATTGTTAACATTCCCTCAAGGCAGGGGCGCCTGGGTGACTCAGTCGGTTAAGCGTCTGCCTTCAGCTCAAGTCATGATCCCAGGGTCCTGGGATCGAGCCCTGCATCGGGCTCCCTGCTCAGCGGGGATCCTGCTTCTCCCTCTCCCTCTAACCCTCCCCCCTCTCGTGCTCTCTCTCTCTCTCTCAAATAAATAAATAAAACCTTAAAAAAGGTCCACAGATGCCAGGCTGGAAATGTAACTGGGATCATTCGAGCTGACAAAGTGTCTGGCTCATAGGTCTTTTCTCTAGAATATTCTTGGGAATTTTGACTGGTACAACGCCTGTCCAGGGTAGCTCAACCTGGAGATCAGGCAAAATGGGAAGCCTGTTGGCACCTGTAACTTTCTCTGCACAAGCAGCCCTGTTGCTTCGTTGAAAGTGTTTTAAACTTCTTTATTTTGTGTTTTTGGTTTTGTTTTTTTTTGAAAATCCAGGCCTTTTTTGATTTACTCTTAATTTATTTTAGATTATTCTAGCTCATCCTTTTAAATTTTCAGCTCCTAAATGCTTTATTTTTTCACTGTCTCATTTTTAGATTTCTGTTTACCTCATTTTAAGCAGTTTAGCAATTTATATCAATATTTTATCATTTTAATTTCTATTTTTTATGGTTTTAAGTGTACCTTTTTAAAAGCCTCACTGTTGTCTTTATTTTTATTGGGGTCATTATTTTTTAGCTTTAATTTTTTCAATTACTTTTTTACTTCAATATTTTTGAAATCGAGATATTATTAAAGCTATATTAATCTTTTTTTATTTCTTTCACTTATTAAATAACAGGTAAATATTAGGAGCAAAATTTTGAAACTTCTCTCTTAAAGCAAAGATGATTCAGGGTGTTTTTTCCTACTCTAGTTTGCCCTGAAAGGAAACCACTTTTGAGTTTATCCATTTAAAAACAAAACATAGGAGCACCTGGGTGGTTCAGTTGATTAAGTGTTTGATTCTTGATTTCTGCTCAGGTCATGATCTCAGGGTTGTAAGGTCCAGCCCCGCAGTGCCCGGCTCCACGCTCAGCATGGAGTAAAAAAACAAAAAACAAAAACCAGAAAAGAGAACTCCGGCCCATCTGGAGCCCTGGAGACCCAAAAGGATAGCATTCCTTCTACTAGATCACAACTCCTCCCCTCCACAAAGAAGTCTTCAGAAACAGGACCGTGGGTCAACTTCATAAAGTAGAACTGCACATTCATTCAAATGGGCTTTGGTTACTACAAAATTAGTCAGCTAAAATATTTGGGACGCCTGGATGGCTCAGTTAAGCGTCTGCCTTGCCTCGACTCAGGTCATGATCCCACGGTCCAGGGATCCAGTCCCGCATCAAGCTCCCTGCTCAGTGGGGAGCCTGCTTCTCCCTCTGCCTCTGCCCCTCCTCCCCCTGCTCATGCTCTCTCTCTCTCTTTCTGACAAATAAAATCTTTTTAAAAAAAATGTTTACATAGCGGGCATGAGACCGGTGTCCGTAGAAAGGCCCGCTTTCAAGGTTGGCCTTGGCTTCCACCTGGAAACAGCTTCCTGCTCTGACGTCAGACTTTCCCTAATGATAATGGCTGTTCGCTGTGCCCAGACCGTGCAAACGCTAAGGTTTTTGCAGAACGCCGGCTTTCCTTCGGGAATTCTGGAGTTTTGGTTCATGCTGATCAGAGGGTGCTCACGTGACCAGCCCCCGGTAAGAACCCTGGTGTCTAGTCTCTAATGAGCTTCCCGGGTAGACAACACTTCACTTGTGTTGTCACCACTGGCTGGGGGAGAGTTAAGCACCATCCTGTGTGACTCCACTGGGAGAGGACCCTTGGAAGCTTGCACCTGGTGTCCTCCAGACCTTACTCCACACACCTCTTCCCTTCTGCTAACTTTGCTGTTTCCTTTCACTGTAATAAATTTTAGCTGTGAGTGCAGTCATATGCTGAGTCATGTGAGTCCTAACAAATCATAGAACGGGGCGGGGGGGAGGGGGGTGTGACCTTGGGGACTCGGACAAACAGGGCTTCTCCTAGCTGCAGAATGGTTGATAATTAGTTCCTGACTTAGTCATTGACGTTTAGCTCTCGTCTAGACCAGATGGGTGAACTTTTCCTCTTTTGGATTACTATAGAAATTAACAGCCCCAACCACCTGTCACTTCAATAGGAATCTTGGGGCCAGGGCCCCTCACTCAGGCTCTGGCGCAGTGTCTGAGAAGGAGAAGTCTGAGGCTGGTGCTCCGTGCTGATGGGACCTGAGATACTCTGAGCGCAGGGGGTCTCTGCTCTGTTTTATGGTTTCTGAGGTGCTGTCATTGACGTGGTCCACTGGCCATGACTCCATGGTCATTGAAGGCATGTGATCTAAGTGATAAAGTAAGGTACTAACTCAGCCTCAAGCAGCAGGAAAATAAATCTCGGGCTGGCTGTTGTACTTGTGAAGGAAATAGGTGTAAAGAATGGCCAAGGGAGAGAAGAAGTGAATATTGTATATTTTCTCAGATCAGGAAAAACTAGGCCTATCTAAAACCCTCCTGGTCACAGTCAGCATGTGTCATGTTATTTACAACCCAAGCTATAGGAGAAGCTAATTGATTACATCTTTCTAGAATTGAAAAAAACTGCCTGGAACTTGCCTCTTGGGGCATGGTATCTGTCTCAGAATGTGCAGTGTGGTGGGAAAAGTCACTCTGCCGGCAAGAAACCTAGATTTTTAAAAATGGTGTCATTTCCTCCAGAGTCTTACTCTATTTTTTTAAGACAAGAACAGATTGGCTCCTTTAATCTCAAATCTCTAGGACCCCCATATCCTCCAGGTTTTACTTCAGTACAAAAAAACATGTTATACTTCTCAGCTTCATCTCCATTAGCTCTCAGTAAAGGCCAGATGTACACTAGATAACTGATAGATAGATACTTATATAGACTATCATTATACTATTCTGATCTCTGATTTCAATTTATCTTTTCAACTTTCTATTCTATGTACCTGACAATCATTTTTGGAGACCTGGGTGTCAAAATTGACAATCTCACTTGGAGATAATCTCTTCTTTGAAAACATTTTTAAACCACTTTATTGGGGCATGACTGACATCCAAAAAGCTGTGCAGATTTAATGTATACAACTTGATGGGTTTGGAAGTAAGTACACCTCCATGAAACCACTACCACGATCCAGGCCATAAACTTATCCATCACCTCCAAAAATTTCCTCCCATCCTCTTATAATAATTGTCATCAATATTATTTTGTGGCAAAAGCACTTAAGCTAAGATCTACCCTCTTAGCAAATTAGCCAGAGTACAAAGTTTCAGTTATATGAGTACATCCTAGAGATCTACTGTACAGCATAGAGCTTATAGTTAATAATCACATATTGTACTATTCTTAACATTTTGAGGAAAATAAATCCCAATAAGGAGTCCTGGAGCTGACTGATGTGAGCATTTAGTGTAACTTTGCCCAACCTAGAAGGAGAGGACCAATATCCTGTGACATCTGAGCACGCTATTCGTCTCAGCTTTAAGTCCCAGCATCGGTTGCCTCAAAATTTGGTGTCCAAAGCCCCTTCTTGCTCCTCTATGGTACACCTGGTCCATTCTTTGAGGCCAGCTTTTGGAAGGGAGCCATAATATAAACAAACAAAATACATTTGATAGACCATTACCCCTGAATCTGAAGTTTAACGTCAATGTAAAATTTGCAGCTGGAGTCATTTCTACAGTTACTACCCTGAACTCATTTTTCACTAGCAGACCACCTTTCAAAACAGCTTCGGTCCACTTGATTTGAACCAAAGGAGAAATAGCGAGTGGTGACGCGAATCATCCCTATTTTGGTGGCCTGCTGGCTAAAGCAAGGTCTGGTGAGTGAAAAGGTCAGTTAACTTATGTTTGTCCATTTAAAACCAGTTCCAAATAATTGTATGCTGCCTTAAAAGTAGTCTTTCGATAGAAGTTTCTACTTGTCCTCACCGAAAAAGTTTAAAATTCCCTAGAAAAGCTGTTTTTCTCTTTCTCGATATGATTATCATAATTCAATCCATAGAGAAGGAACGGGTGGGAATATATTAACATTTCAATCCAGCTCAAAATAACTTAATACAATTATTTTCTACTTTCTGTGCCACGGGTACCCCTACTGTGTGACCTATGGGTAAATAAGGGAGTTTTTAATTGTAGCTGTAAATTCGATCTTGCCATAATCGGAAATTTTCCTGATTAATCTTCAGACGAGACAGGCAGTGACCGAATTTTTGCTTTGCTGTGTGTTGCGGAGAGGACTGCAAGGCTTCTGCAGGCACCGTTAACTCTGCCTTCAAGGGGCACTTCGGGAAAGAGCATAGACTTCGTCTAGAACATGAACCACCACAGAGTACCCTTCAGCTGACAGGCCAACAACTGGTTTAAGCAGAAACTTTTTAATATATTGATGGCTTAACAGATATCACAAAGGAAAGCATACGAGTGCGAACAATTTTGAAAATACATTTCTGTGGCTTATCTTTGGTAAACTCGTGTTCCTGCTGTTGGCTGCACTGCAGTTGAATATAGGTATTGGGTAGCCGCTCCGGGTGTGCCTGGAGGTTTATAAATCAATTGACATCGACAACAAAATCATGTGAACTCCATGACGGCTAGGTGAGAAATTTGTTGGAACTAATTAACTGATTCGTTTTACTATTTGTGTTTTTTTTTGCATAAGAACTAAATCTGAAGAAGATGATTCTCAGCCCTTCTACACAGGTTCATGAATTCATAAGAACTCTTCTTCCCTGAGATGTGGTCCCATGACAACCTCCGTACCCCAACTGTCTCATGCAGTGTTGTGAGAACTGCTAATTGGCAGATTTTCAACTCAAGAAGTGAAACTACCTTCCCACTCACATCCCTTCCTATGTGTTCTGAAAAAAAAAAAAAAATTGAAAGACAAAAGAGAAGGGCAAAACCTCAGAAACATCATAACCCAGAGAGATCCAGTTTAATGCATAAAATATCTTCAATAAATAGTGCAGCTTCTTCTTCTCAAGCTGGCTCTTCAGGGCATAGATCCAAGTGGTGAGGTCTGTTCCATCTGATTTATTTCTATAATTTCTCCTTTAAGAAAAATGGCCATTTTTCTCAAAAGGCACTGATGACCAGTATATCATCCAGTAGTCATAAATGACTAAGCAGGACCCAAAACTCTGATCACAATCAGTGTTTTATTAACAGAAAGGAAAATTAGAAAGACAGCAAGAGCCTGACATTATCTGACTTTTGTGAAAGGCAAAGGATAAGATTTCTTTGTGCTCATTGTCATATACTTCAAAAAATGGCCACAACCTGGAAAGTCAATAAAAGATAAACTAAAAATCCAGAATGGAGAGCTTGAGACACTTGAAAGGCACCAACCAGGTCGGATCAAATAGAAAATTACAAAGAGACTTCAGTACATTGATAACTCAAAATCCAAATTATAAAAGTCAGGGAAAACATAAATTGCATAAAACTTTTATTATTAATTAGCAGTGCATTCTTCTACACTTTAAAATAGAACAAAATATCTTTTGGAAGGTAAACTATTCATAACAAAATACATGTCAACAATTTTTATTTTTGGAGTAGAATTACTTTGCTATATACTTTCTATATTATATACATACACTTCTTGGTTTGTCTAAGTATCTACACGTGTACAAATAATTTTAAGACATACACATGTAGATACACATGACTAATATACACACATAATTATGGAAAATTTATAGTAGTCAATTTTACAATCATTTTAATAGCTGCACACAAATTAGTGTTCACAGAACTAAAACTGTCAACATGGTTCCCTTTTCCCCACTTCTCGAACATCGTCTGAATTACTTTTCACTGATAAATTTTAAAAATACTATCATCTTCCTATACAACTAACCAATCTTTTTTTTTTTCACAACTCATAATAAAATATTTTACTCTTTTGGCTTTAGAAAAGGCATACAATTTAATTCCACTTATTTTAATTTTTGACTCCTAAAACATACAATTCATTTTTTCCCGTCAGCTTTAGTGCAATTATTTGGTACTGCGGTTACTGAAGTTTAAGTCATGAACCTGAGCCAGTAATTCAAATGACTTTTTAAAATGGAAAACACCAACGCGCTGTTTTGCTGAAGCATGTGTAACAGCCTCAAGGTACCCCCTCCTAATAAATAGATTATAAAGAACTCAGTGGTGGCAAGCAGAGCACTTCATACGGATCCATTTAACTGTGTGAGGAGTCCGTTCTAAGGCAGCATGGAAAACAATCAGCATCAAAGGCTCCCCAACTGCCCAGAGAAACGAAGCCTCCGGGCTTCTGAGGCCGAAACACAAGATTACACTTAGTAAATGGGCCGTGAGTACCTGTAAGGAGTCCCTTGGTTCTCATGTCGGGCTTCTGATAACCTAGCTTGTGTGTTAGGTGTTTGTCATCTGTTTCAAACATATCTCCTTTGATACAGAGAACTACTTAGCAGCATCTTTTTTTTTTTTTTTTTTTTTTTCCAGTTTTCTCTCTTCATTGATTTAAAACGGGCGCTGGACCATGTGTGGTTACAGCCGACAACCTCGTACCAAACGCAGAATGTCCTAATTGGGGTCAGGGCTCTTGTGAGAGGAGGAAAGAAATAAAGGCATTTGGAATGTTGAATCATTTCACACAGAGAAAAGCTGTGTTTTCAGGAGAAACATTCAGTGAATTCTGATCTCCAACTGGATGTTGAATTGTGTTAAAGCCCCACAAGGATGCAAAATGAAGTGGCTGGCAACAAAAACAAAGGGAAAGGAAATGGCCTAAAGAAGCCATATCAACTGATCATCCTCCTCTCACCAGAGATCAGCTTGGATAAACTCATCATATTCGACTGACTTCCCAAAAGAATGAACTGATGTGCCACGTTCACAGTGGGAACATAAAAATCACTTTCTAAAAACTCTCTCCCTTATTTTTTCTTCATAAAGAGGAATTATGTATTCATTGTAGACAAAACCATACCAAACAAATTCAAAATACAAATTTTTGGTAGCAAACAGCAAGAAAAATCTAAGTCAAAATATAGTCTAGTTTTTACATAATTTTATATATTTATAAATTTATCAAAATAGTCTCTTAAAGTTCACAATACATACATAATGTAATACTGTACATGTAAATGTAATAACAAATGTATTACCGAAATACATTAAAAATAACCTTTCGAGATACCAAATTCAACATTAAAACTGTCTTAAAAAGTGTTAACAGCTCCATAAACCCAGTTTCAGTGCATTTAGAGTAGTCATTAGCCAGAGTTTTCTGGTTTCAAGTCTCTTGAAGGTCTTATGTTAGTGCTTTCCTTAATTTAAGGTAAGAAGGCAGAAAGACTCCTCCGGCAATCAGCTGCTCTCTCTCTACATTGCTCAGGCAGACGAAGACCTTGTGTCTAAGAGTGGAGTGCTTTCACTGGAGTGGCGGGGCCTTAGTAATGAACATATTCAGACTGAAGGGACTGTGTGGGGGAGAGACAGAAACCCAGGTTAAAGTCCATTACATACAAAACTGGTAGTACATCCTGCAGCTTCCTCCTTCAACACAAGGCAGTCTGTGTCTATAATATAAAAGATCAATGAAATAAACTAAGAAGAAAATAGAAAAGGATGAAAAAAACAAAGCATTTGCTAAGAATAAGATACTCGATAATGTGACGTGATTGCAAGAAAACCGTATTTTAAAAGGCTTACGATTTATTCGTAGCAGTTAAAAATTAAGTGCTATTTGCAAATTGGCAGGTGGCACCAAACTCACTTCTAAGCTTTTGTGCAATAATACTGAGTTTGACTCAAAAATATTAAATGACATCTGTAACTAAATTGAAATTTATTAGAATATACTTTAAGATTATACATACTTTATTGAATCTAATGCATAACAAACAGTGCTTCTAAAGCAGTAGAATTAGCCGTCATTTAAATAAATTCCTTAAGAATGCTTGAATTTAATAAACAGCTTACAAATCCTTTCCATTTAGGGGGACACAGAGCACTACCAGCTTTGAAATGTAAGCTTAAGACCCAAAAGTATTTGTGCAGAAGAATCTTGCAGTCATAACATAATAAATAGTGGGCAGCTTTTGAGAAAAGTAAACAATGCAAATCCCTCCCACATCATATTAGATAATCACATATAAAAGGAACATGATGGAGATATGTAATCAAGAATGCACTGATAATCGGGGTGCCTGGGTGGCTCAGTCGTTAAGCGTCTGCCTTCGGCTCAGGTCATGATCCCAGGGTCCTGGGATCGAGCCACATCGGGATCCCTGCTCAGTGGGAAGCCTGCTTCTCCCTCTCCCGCTCCCCCTGCTTCTGTTCCCTCTCTCACTGTGTCTCTCTCTCTGTCAAATAAATAAATAAAATCTTTAAAAAAAAAAAAGAATGCACTGATAATAGATATTAACCAGGAAAAGATAAAGATAGGTCGAAAAAATTTGCCAGATACTTATTTTTGAGCAGCAAAAAACAACTAAAAAGAAGGAACACAAATCAGTCTGAACATTAACAAATTCTTTTGCACAATTCTTCTAATCTAACACCTTAAACAACAAAGTTTACTTGATTTGCTACCAAATGTCCTTTTCTCCTCCCCCAATAATTCTTTTTCAAACTGATCTGCAGCATGGTATTCATAGGTCTTCTTAATTCTGAGACTAGTCCATTTTGTTGAGGGTAGGCATATCAGTAAAAAGAATCTGTCTGTTGGGCAAATCATCTACAAAAGGATTCAAACTCTCTTTGTTCATTCTCATTGCTTCACAATCCCTGTGAATTTTATACCCTATGGACAGCCATTTACTAAGTATCTATCAACGCTGTGAGTCCAAAAGTTACCAGCCTGCCCTCAAACGGCAAAAGCCCACACTGTCACACAAACATAAAGTGAAAAGGCAAAGGTGTCCACGTTCAATAATGTGCGTAGGGTGAGAGTAACACTGTACACAAGCAAAGCATGAGGCAAAGAGTGGGAAGGGAAGGCTCAGGGAGAAGAGTGGTTCCTGAGCCTGCAAGTTTCCAAGAAGAGGTGAAGTGTGAAGAGGGAGAATGGAAATGTTAGGAAGAATGAAAAAGGTTGTCAAGTTGACTTTCTCACCACAGAATGTGGTTTATGCTAAGCCTTCAGAACAGGGGAGATGATCAAGAAGTAGGGCACTATCATATAAGTGTACCTGAACTCACTGAGAGCCTAAGAGGTAAGATTGAGAAAGTCCAGTGAAACTGGTCTAATGCCTTGAAGTCCACGTACATTTAACGTGTAGGCCCATCAGTTGCCATCCTAACAATGAGAGCTTCAAAATGGACTATGACTCTTCTAGCTGCTTTTCCCCAGTTTCTTCTGAAGTCTAGCAAGCAGGCAGGGAGGGCAGGGCCAGAAGATCTCCCCAGCGGCAAGACTGCGAAGCATGCATGCTATATGCTGGCCAATGCTTTCATAGGAATAGTTAAATATTGCTTTTGTTCCAATTAGAAAAGTCATTCGTGTTTCCACTAACAGAAATTATATAGCTCCTCAGATTGCTGTTAATTTAGAACAGAGTTGTTTTTGCAAGCACTCCTAAAGTTCCAATAATTCTCAATAGACGGAGATAGAGCAAATGAACAGACACCAGGCAAGTGGCCTTTGCTAAACTTTCTTCCAGGTAAAGTATTTTTAATATGCATCAATATATAGGGGGTAAATATGTGTAGGTACTTATCTTTATTTATTTTATGGAATCACGATGCCCCTGGAAAACTAATGGAAAACATTAGTCTAGAATAATTTTAGGGATGTCTATCATTCATATGAAGTATATATTCATATTTGCCCTCTGGCAGAAGACTTTCCTTACACACAGCAGAGGTCGTAAACTCTAGCTGCTATTTAATCCAACCTACAGATAGAGTTTAGCACAATCCTACTGCCTTCCTTTGCCACCCACCCAGGGTCCTCCGTAAATAAATAAAGAGATGATTTGGCTGAAGAATGGACCTTCTGTCATGCTGGTTAATTAATTCAACAAATAATTATTAAACAGCAATAGTATACATTGGCACTGGGGGATAAAATAAGATACCAAAGTTCTTCCATGATTTCTTTATGTAGTATAAGGAACGTTAAAGGAAATAATAGATCCGTAAAAAGGGCTTAACAAATTATTCTGACATCAGCGTTTGGTAACAAATTAACTCCCTTTCATTTTCAATCTAAAACAAAAATCTTAATGGAAGTGGAGTTCGGGAAGAAAGAGAATTGTTAAAGACTAGGAGACATATTTAGTCAAAAAAAACCATAACTAATATTTCAAGGCCTTTTCACTGGGGAAGCAATCAGGTGGGATGAAAGTGACATTTAAATTCCATATGCTTCCATGATGGGGCTGTACCAAGGGCCTCTGGCTCATCTGTTACCTGTATCCTAAAGTTACTAATAAATATCCCAGAAAACATAATAACCATTATTAGCATTGCCAAATTTTAATAGCAAAGATGCAAATGTATTTGTACTCCATAAACAATATCATTCTTGCTATTGATTTTGTTATTCAGAAAACAGATTAAAGTACCACGATCCGGAATTCTTAATAAATTAGATATATGACTGGAGAGGTCAATTATTCTGTGATAGATACTTATTGAGCACTTCTATATACCAGGCACAGTTCTAAACATTTTATATGTATTAACTCATTAAATGCTCCAGGCAACTCATTTTACAGATGAGGAGATTGAGGCACGGAGCGGTGAAGTACTTTGCCCAAGATCACACAACGAGAAGGTCGTGGAGCTCAGCAGTCTGGCTTAAAGCCCAAACCCTTAGCCACCATCGTATAAGGCCGCAAGACGCTTCTAGCTTTTGTCCTGTGATCACTGCATAGTCAACTAGACATTGTCTATCACTCTAACACAGACAAATAATAACTGGAAGCAGGGTATGATCCTGAGTGAGAAAAGAAATATTAAATTACAAAAAGAGAAAGCAATATTTATTATATTATAAAGGAGACACAGACATTTTAAAATGAAAAATCCTTTTAGGACTGAATCAAAGTAATTTTCAGGAATATGCTAAAAAAAAATTTTCCTTATAAGAATATCCACGCTTAAGTACTCTGATTAAAGTTTTAATTCTGCTTGGCCAATGTTTATCACTACCATAAGAATTAATACCTAATGCATCTGAAATTTTTACAAAAATTCAAGAATTACAATGGATATGGTTACGAAGGAAGTGGCACCTGAGGTGTAAATATTATTTTACAAGGTAGTGCTTATTTATATATATATAATTTCTCAAACAGAATATTCAAGTTCCTGAGCCAGTAAGTTCAACAGGGTTATAGTGAGCTAAGACCAGACCAAGTTTATCATGAATATATGGTGTTTTTATAGTGTGAATACCATAAAACTTATAATACAGCAATATTCAGCCTGCAAAATAAGGATAAAATTACTTTACACTTGCAGCCCCCAAAATTTTTATGTCAAAATATAAGCTTCCATCAAGAAGTCTTGTTCCCTGAAAGCAGTTAGATTTGACATAAAACAAAGTGTTAGGTAAGGAGATCAAGACAATTTGTTCTGTTCTGGAAATTTGCTACTAATCTGTTTTGGCAGATGTAGGTAGTGACTTTAAAAATTTAGCTATTCTGGAGGTGTTTCTTTTTTAAACAGCCCAGTTACCTAATCATGGTAGAAAAATGTCTAATAATTATAGATATAAATACTGTTCAGATGGTTAATAAATGCAATTATACATTGACTATCAAAAACAGCAAGCTGTAAAGAATAATGAAAAATTTAGGTCTTTGCCAGCAAATGAATGAAATGACGTCTTAATGTTCAAATAACTTAGACCAAAGGCCTTATGACCTGGAATGTTAGTTTCCTACTCAGTCAAAGTCCTGACTCACAATCACCATGTGCTTTTGCCACACTGACTTTTTGTCTCCTGCATTTCCCCATCTTGCCAAGGCCCTTAAGGAAGAAAAAGCAGTCTACTTAGCTACCCTTGGTTTGAGTTCTAACTACAGAGGCAAAAAGCACCTTAAAAAGTGGTTTGTTTTCATGGCATAGATAATTAAAAGAAAAAAATAAGTTTGGTAATATGGTATCCTATTCTATATATAACTCCAGTATTGAATTTTAATGAACAAATGGGGAAAAAATAAACACTGAGGAATAATAAGTTTATCTATAATTGGCTCTATACTCTGGAGTCTTTTAGGACTTTGCAATAAAGAGTTTCCAGTTTTTGTATTGCTTGTAAGTTACCAGCACACAGAATGTGTGCATTGATTCCCATTTCCACAAATGTGGTTTCAGAATACTGAAAGTTTTTGCCTTTGCTAACATAGTTATACTTCTCCAGTAACACTAGTAGAGAAACACAGCTGGAGAAGGTTTTACTGGCATCATATTAACACAAAAAGGCTAAGGTTTTTTGATAAAATCAGCTTTGAAGGAGGTGTAAACATTTTTCTATAGTGTTCTCAAAGCATTACAGGGACCCCAAGATTTAACAAGCCAATTTCAGTTAATTAAAATGCTATATAAAATATTCTTCCACCTTCCTACCTAACTTTTAATAGATTCTTTTTTTCTGAGTGAACTTAATCTGTGCTTTTCAACAATCACAAAAAGCTCAATTGTTAGATGACAGATTGTTGTTGACACTCTCCTTGACTCAGCCAACCATTTGTGTTTCCAGTTCATTTGAACGCCAAAATTGTATCGATGCAAGCTCGGTACTTTTATTTTAGTAAAATATGTATTTTAGTAGTTGTAGTTTATGTAGTTTAGTAGAGACAGTTGACTCCATTTCAAATGAAGTTCTTATTTTAGTAAAGCCACATTTCTAGAAGAGAAAAAAAAAAACACATCTCAGATGACTGTATATTAAAGCTAAAGCTGAAAATCTGTTTTCTGTTTTATAAGTGCTTCCTGTGATAATGGGCTCCTAAGCACCGTAGCTCTTTGCTTCTCATTCATGGTCCTAGATATATTATTCAATTTTTAGTTGAATAAATATTTATTAGGCACTCACTATACTTTGGAGCCTGAGACAACAAAGATGCCTCCAAGAAGCTTACAAGCCAGCAGACGGAAGAGAGAATCACATACAGCTTAAGTAGAATATGAGAGCAATGAGAAGGTGGCAGGGGGCATGTGAACAAAGTGCCACGAGAGTCGAGAAGGATGGGTCACAGATGCTGCATCAAAAAGATACTTGTGGAGCCAGGCCAAGAATGATAAAACCACGCAGAGAGGAGGAAAAGCAGAGCATGTGCTAGGGTTCCGGCACGAGGCAGGCACTCCTGCAGAGTGCCCATCAGCATGCCAGGCGGAGATGCTGGAGAGACATGGGGGCGGGGGGTGGGGGGAGGCACACGGTCTGTCGGGGAAGGGCCCCGAGTGGCAAGCCACGGGATCCAGACGGGACCCCACAGGCACAGCAGAGACAACGAACATTTCGGAACATAGGAACGGTTTAATCTGCTGTGTCTTACAAATCTAACACTGGCAGCAGTATAGACAAAAGATTAAAGTCGAGAGACACTTAAGGCAGGAAGAAAATTTAAAGGGCTATTCCCATAGTCCATGAAGACCTCAATTAGGGCAACAGTGATGAGAATGGAAGAACAAAAACCAGACATCTCAGAGGAATGGCTGATAGGACCGAGTGCCTGGATGTGCAGAGGGAAAGGCAGGGGTAGTGTCAAAGAGGATTCCAGATTTCTAGCTTGGATGACAGTTACCAAGGCAGGAGATGAAAGGAGGAGCAGGCGACTGAAGGAGCGTGTCTTCTGACCCAGGTAATGCCCATAAAAAGTTAGACATGTAGATCCAATGCCCACGAGATGCTTACCCAGACACCGAAGTAGGCCAAGGTCAGAGCCTTGGGAAAAATCATGAAGGGGCGGGCAGAGGAAGACAGGTAACAGTTTAAAGGGGAGGGAGGAAAATAAATGGGAAAAGAGCATTCTAAAACACAAAGGAGACAAAAAATAATAGACAAAATGGTGGCTGACATTGTCAAATGCTGCAGAAAGACTAAGAAGGAGGAGATCATCTGATCTGGCCTTAAAGAAGTCAAGGGCAGTCTGTGGGAGACTCTCACCAGAATGGGGGGGGTCGCCTCTCTTGCCCCAAGTTTGGCCATAAAGGAGACATTGTGGGCATCTGGGTGGCTCAGTCAGTTAAGCATCTGTCTTTGGCTCAGGGCTTGATCCCAGGGTGCTGGGATGGAGCCCCATGTGGCGCTCCCTGCTCAGTGGGGAGCCTGCTTCTCCCTCTCCCTCTGCCCCTCCCCCTGCTTGTGCTCTCTAGCTCTCTGTCAAATAAATAAATAAGATCTTATTTTTTTAAAAAAAAGGAGACATTGTGAGAAGTGACAGGACTGAGGGAAGTGATTGGCAAGACCACGCTGACCAATTCGGATGTACCTGTTTGCAGGTGAGGAGACAGGCAAATGGAGGGTAAGAGACTGAAGACATAAAGGAGGAAGGAGCTGGATGGGGAAACTCCCTAGGACTGTTCAGAAAGAACAGTACAGGTGAGTGGAGTTACCATGGGAAAATAGTAATGATTCTTGTAATCTAAAAGGGAAGAAAAAAAAAGGACAAGTCAGATGTAGGTACACTTTGAGGTAGAGAAGAGGACAGTTAAGGGAAATCATTCCTGATAAATTCTAGGTTTTCGGTGGGACTCAAGGAAAAGTCAACCAGCCCTGGGGGCTGGAGAGGCTGTGTTGACAATGAATGTTAAGAAGTTTTGGAATAGCCGGTCTGAGGAAGAGCATGGGAGCCAAAATGGGATAACTAAAGTATTTATGAGCACTGAAGGGCCAGGTATTAGAACTTCATTTGAAATGGAGTCAACTGACAGCCAGGTGATGACATTTTCACCAATAGTGCTTAGAAAGAGAGAGACTCAGAACAGACACGAAATGGTCGAATTGATCTTATTTTGGAGGCTAGCAACCCAGTGGCTACAGAAAGAAGACCCAAGTGTAACAGAGAATGTAGGAAAGAGAAAGCAGAAAGGACTCTGTGGATCAGAGAAGGCAGAGAATGGAGAGGGCTGGGGAGGCAGGTAGGGATCATAGAGAGGCCATGCGGAAGGGTTAGTAGGTGGACTAACTGTATGAAAGGAGCCTCACAGGATTCAAGATATCAGAAGCAATGCACTGAGTGATAAAAAGGTCAATGAAATGGATTTCCAAGTGAATAAAAATAAAGATCACCCAAGTTAAGAAAGTTTAAAATAGAGTAGCTGTGAGACTTTGGCCAACTCACTGCCTCTCTGAATCTTGATATCCTCATCTGGAAATTATGGACTAAATCCATAAGATAATGTATATATGAAGCACCTAGTCCAATGTCTGGCACACTGGAGGTAGTCGCTAAGTCACTGATGATGATGAGCACCACGATTAGGAAAATGTTACAGAGAATGTTGGCAGTAGCCTGGTAGCTACAAAGTAAAGCAAAAGTCAAGGAATGAAGGTAAGTAAATGGCAGTGATGAGGACAAAAGGAGCAGCAGATCTCTGGGTGGAGTTTTCAAAGGAGAGGAGAGTCCAAAAGCAGTGTTTAAAACGTCAGAACACAGTGTTTACCTCTTACCTGTAAAGATTTGGAAGTTACCAGAGAGAAAGCAATTTGCATTTAAAGGGTGAATAAGGGGAATTAGGCTGGAATAGGTCAGCCTTATTTTGTTCACTTTCAAACAGACACGTTTTAATTTTCTCTTTTAGTTTACTGCTTGCGATGGTCTTAATGTTTGTGTTCCCCACTACCTCCAGATTTATGTGTTGAAACCCTAACCTGCAATATGATGGTATTAGGAGGGAGCCTTTGGGAGACAATTAGGTCATAAGAATGGGGACTCCATGAATGGGATCAGTTTTCCTATAACTGGGGCCCAGAGCTCTCTCTCACCTTCACACAACCATGTGAGGATAGAATGTGTGGGAGAGGGGCACCTGGGTGGTGCATTCGGTTAAGGAGCTGACCTTTGGTTTCAGCTCAGGTCATGAGATCAAGCCCCGTGTCAGGCTCTGCACTCAGTTCTTCAATTCTCTCTCCCTCTCCCTCCAGCTTGCTCTCTCTCTCTCTCATAAATAAACAAATAAAATCTTTTTTAAAAAAACGCATGGGAGAAAAGGCACAGCAGGGGCACCTGGGTGGCTCAGTCATTAAGCGTCTGCCTTCGGCTCAGGTCATGATCCCAGGGTCCTGGGATGGAGCCCCACATCGGGCTCCCTGCTCAGCGGGAAGCCTGCTTCTCCCTCTCCCACTCCCCCGCTTGTGTTCCCTCTCTCACTGTGTCTCTCTGTGTCAAATAAATAAATAAAATCTTAAAAAAGAAAAAAGAAAAGGCACAGTAGGATGCAAAAATATGATCAACTTCTTTATGGCCCACAAACAAATCAAGTCACGGTGGTAGGTCGCTGGCTACAGAGCTGGAAACCAGCAGAGGCGGCCATGTGTTCCATTCCTGAGGGTCTACAGGCCAAAGGCCCCAGGCCGGAAACTGGGGCTGGGATCAGGCTCTCCCACCTGTGAAGGGGGCTGGAGAAGCTGTAACCAACTGCCCTTGGGCCAGGGTTTAGGCAGAGCTGCATCCTTGCCTGAGAAGCCAGCCTGCCGAGCTCACCAAGGGACAGAGCCTGGGTCATGAAGGTCTGTTTCTAGACTGGAGGACCTGGGCTTGGGGGGCGGGGGGGCGGGGAGGGGGCGGTTCAAGTGGAACCAAGAAGAAAGCCAGTGGATGAAGAAGGGAAATCACAGAGAGAAGGGAGAGAAACAGAAACTCCCATCTAGTGTGAACCTACAAATGAAAATTCTAAAACACACAAGGAACATGAACACCAAGAGAACTAACAAAGCCTCCAACCAGGAGATGGATGCTCACAGGCTGAAATGCAAATAACAAAGCAATCTCACAATGACCTGTCATCTGAGATCTTCAAGGTGAAAACATGAAGAATACCCATAAAAAGGACAAGAAACTATGAAACAAAAATAGGCAGGTCCAAATAAAAACAGATGGCTGTCATAAAGAATGAATTATAAATGCTGGAAATAAAAGACATAGCCATTGAAACCAAAATGGTTGGGGATACATCCCAGAATGGACACAGTTAAAAGAGAATTAGTGGATTGGAAAATAGCAGGAGGAATTCAGCAACAGGAATTTTAAAAAATGTAAAACAGAAGGTAAGAAATACTGAGGACATGGGCGCCTGGGTAGCTCGGTCGGTTGGGCGGCTGCCTTCGGCTCGGGTCATGATCCCAGGGCTCTGGGATCAAGCCCCACATCAGGCTCCCTGCTCAGCGGTGAACCAGCTTCTCCCTCTCCCTCTACCTGCCACTCCCCCTGCTTGTGCTCTCTCTCTCTCTGTCAAATAAATGAATAAAAAATTTTTTTAAAAAAAGAAAGAAATACTGAGGGCAGATTGAACATGAGTCTAGGGGATGTTACAAAAGGAGAAGTAGGGGAAAGGCAGGTAATATCCAAAAGGATAATGCCTAAGAACTTTCCATCATTGAACAAGCCATCAGTCCTAAGACTGAAAACACACACTGAGGCCCAAAAGGATAAACTATACGGAGTCCATATCTAGGTATATTATGGTGAAACTGTAGAACCTCAGGGAAAAAGAAACAAATCTTATAATAATTGGTTTTGTTCTTCAACCACAGAAGCTTTTTAAGCAAAGGATGACATTAGGTAACTAGTATTTTAAGCAGATTCTGGCAGCACTACAAAGCCAGATAGAAGGGACCAGAAAAACGAGGGCAGACGATCAATTAAGCCAGAAGATGCCCTCATGGAGCTTTCCATCTAGTGGGAGGCAATGGCTTATACGTCTTTGTCTTACCTTCCTCTACTAAAACAATACTGCGCTCATGGTATACACTCATATACATATTAGATAATTTTTTAATTGGACAAGTCTTTATACATATATAAAAAGCTCTCTCTTTTGCTCCTGGCCAAATAAATAAATAAAGCAAGATTAGAATAAGACTCTTTTCTATTGACTTAGCAGTGTTACTGGTATCACGTAAAAAAGAAGGTGTCAAATTAAGTTGAACAAGGAAGGCAATTAATAACTCCGATGTACTTGAGATTAAAGCAAGTTCTGTATTTGAAAGAGTCCTTTCAAATGGAGAGTCAAACACAGCTGACAGGCTTTGTACAGCAAATTAATGTAAAGCCCTGTTTAACCCTGGAAACTGAAATTATCCTTAGCTCTATCTGCAAACACTGTGTGTACCTAATAGCTTATATGCAAATTTAAAGGCACCATCTGAACCACGCTGACCTCAAAACAATTTGATGCTTTGTCAAGTAACATTCTCAAGTCCCCTTGGAACGGAAACAAAAGAATACCAACACTGAATAAAGGCCAAAGATGCGGTTCAAAGACGGAGCTCATGTTCTTGATAATGATTAACATCCCTTAGCTGAAAATTCCATCAAATTTAAGGTAATGCCACAACACAGAGAGGAGAGGGGAAAACCATAGCAACTTAAACATACAAGGTTAGAAAGCTGGTACTAATCCTTAGTATTAAATATAATATTTAATCTTTAAGCTTTGTGATCCAAGATTATATTTAAAATCAGGACAGGATGACAGTTTTTAGAATGGGGAACGGGCAGAGGGGAAAGACATCAAGTTTAAATCAAGAAAAGCCATTAACATCCCACTGGAAAGTGGAAGCATTTTATTGGGAATGAATGTTCAAACAATAAGTAGCTCATCACCGTCACACAAACATTACTCCAAAGTAAAAATGAAGCAAGCTTTCATGCACATGCCAATCACTCAGATTTTCACCAAACTCAGTATTTTACCAAGCTGGATCTAATATTTTGATCTTATTCCAAGTCCTACTTTAAAAATCAGTAATTCCTTATATATATAATTCTATAAGTACATATATACATATTTTCTGACTAATGCCAGAACACAGAAGAACTTAACCTATTCACAGGCTACCAAGGTTGTTCTGAAATCTGAGATAGAGAACACAGAGAACAAATTGGTGGTCGCCAGAGTAGACGGAGGTGAGGGATGGGCAAAATGGGTGAAGGGGAGTGGGAGATACAGGCTTCCAGTTATAGAATGAGTAAGTCACAGCGATGAAAAGTACAGCATAGGAATATAGTCGATGGTTGTCTGGTGACAGATGGGAGCTACACTTGTGGTGAGCACAGCATAAGGTATAGAAAGGTTGAATTGCTGTGAGGTACACCTGGGAAACTAATGTAACAGTGTGTGTCAACTACACGTCAGTAAAAAAGAACTATAGCCAACAAACAAATGTAAAGGGATAACAATAATATTGGAGACAAAAATAAAGTTGCCTCATGATTACCAAAAAGATAAATAAATTTGCAATGGAGAACCCATCCACAGAGTCTTCAGAACCAAAGAGCAGACTAACCCGCTGAGTATAAACACGGTTGCGCCCCTCACAGAGGGAACTGCGTTCACGACAATTTCAACTGTGGCATAAGGAGAACGCGAGGGTAAAACAGTAAGCGCACACACAACAGTTCATTTCAATTTTCCTTTCAACTGTAAACCAAAGGAATATTTTTTTAATTCCTTTCTGTGTCTAGTACTATAGAAACCATAAGATATAAAAGAACTTTATGGAACTTTGTGTATTGACACACAAAGAAAGTTTAAAAGTTGGAGACAAGTCTCATATACATGGACAACAGGTAAATAAACACAGATGCTCAAGTATGTCATAGCAACCGCACATATTGATAAGGTACTAAATATGCATCGTGGGCAGGAACAAGAGGTTAAAAAGGGTCGGTTCAGTTTCCAGAGGAAAGCTTCAGAGAGTAGATGGAAGGTAGTATATCTCTTTAAAAATGAGAAATTGGTGAAGAGGGCAGAGGGCTTTCAAGAAAGGGCTTTCCAAAGGCCAAGAGGTAGGCAATAACGAGAACGTAGTGGGGAAGGAGGGCCAGGGAACCCACATTCAGGGACAAGCAGGGTAAACGAGGTACAAAGATACGATAAGGGGACCTGAGGACAGAGGGCCTGAAAGCTCAGCAAAGGAATTCAGGATTAATGTTCTAGCACTAGGGGATCCTGGTCACTTTTGAACAGGTGAGTCAAATGATGAGATCAGTTCTCTCTTACCTGGCACTGCTTTAAAGTGGGCTTGGCAAACTATAGCCCAGGGGCCAAATCCAGCCCACCACCTGTTTTTGTAAATAAAGTTTCACTGAGACACAACCATACCATTTGTTTATGTATCGAGTTGAAGAGTTGGGACACACAGCCAAAACATTGACTATCAGGCCCTTTACAGAAAGAGTTTGGGCCCCTACTTAGAGTATGAATGAATGAAGAGACTGAGTTAGGAAGATCATCAATGAGGCTAACACAACAACAACAAAGATGAGAGAACAGCAGAATAGAGGAAAATGGGGAAATTCCAAGAGACAATGAACGGCCTCATCAATATAACCTGCAACATCACCATGAGAATATCTCTGGAAATGTCCGAAGACATTCCTAAGCTACTGGTTAGGAATAGTAATAAAATAAAATCACAAAAAAGATTTTAACAGGTGATGCCCAAAGCAGCTTTCAGAAGAACCTCATTATAGAGAAGCCTATCTTATTAATATTTATATACCCTACAGATCAGTACAACAAAAGCTTATTCTAAAAGGCTACTCCATACAGCAAAGATTAATGTGACCCCGTGACACTGAAGTGACAAAAAATTCTTTGTAACCAACCTGACTCTATATATACATACATATACATATATTTTATAGCAAAGCACATTATTTGACAACTCCTCCAAAAGCTCACTATTATAAAAAAGATGTTTACTAAGGACCATAATTCTCCTTTGGGTGGTTAAGTTTCCATTTACAAAAATAAATACATCATTTAAAAGTTAATAATAAATATATGGTGGATCTGTTGGTCATGTATGGTTATTTAACAGCATCAATACTATTGTGCATAGTAAAACACACAATAATCGTTGAACAAGCATAGCGTTTACCCAAGGACACCTGCTAAGGCAGGGACAGAGGACAGCAGATAGGACTCAAACCAGTCTCCCTGCCTTCAGGGTTTCCACCGAGAGCTGTCCTGCACACGACTGCCAGAATTATCTTCATCGGATCAGATCTGATCAAGCCAGTCTGCTGACAAGATTCAGATAGCTGACACTGGCTTCAGCTTAACTTTCCAGCCTCAACTACAGGTGACCTCCCCTGGCTTTAGCTACACTGGAATACTCACTGCTCTTAAAACAATAATAGCTAGCAATTATTGAGCACCACCTGTAAGCCAACAGGGTAAACTACTTCACATGATTTATCTCCTCAGTTAATCATCACAACCACCCTATTACAAAGACACTATGATCACTACCCCGTAAGCCTCAAGGCCCCATAGTCACACAAACTCCTTTCAAAGTACACAGCCCTATGTCGTATAAAATTCACAAAAATTCATATTTTGCCTTCTTTATCCTGCATAGGTCCCACCAAATTGTATAAGCTTCAGGGTGCACAAAACCTAGATCTGCCCTTGATTATTATCATTCCCATTATTCCCATTTTACTGAGGCTCAGCAAGGTTAAATAACTTGCCAAAGTACTCACCATAAGGAAATGGCAGAGAGAAAATTTGAACCTAGGTCTACGTGTCTTCAGAACCTAAGAATCTAAGTACAAGGCTGCACTTCTGGTCATATGGTTCCCATTGCCTGCAACGACCATTTCTCCTCTTCCTGTTTTCATGGCTAGATTCCCAGCAGGCTCCTATTCATCCTCCAAAGCCCGACTAAAGTGGTATCCCTTCTTCACATCTTTCCTTGACCTCTCCTGAAAAAATGAGCTATCCTTTAGCTATCCCTGTCTTTTAAACACCTACCACAGTATATGTGTGACATAATGTAATCAAAAGAATATGCTTTTTGGAGTCAAACTGACCTAGGTGCAAATTATGCCTCTGCTACATATTTGTGGTACAATCTAGGCCTAGGCCAAAATATTTAACCTCTCAAACCCTCCAGTTCTTCATCCTTAAAATGGAGGCAATAACTCTTAACACATGACTCATTTAAACACCCAAGCATTCATATATCCATTCAAGAAATAGTTAACGAGTGCCTACTGTATGCTCAGAGCATACAACTGTGGCATACTGTGGCACAGAAAACAGAGGCACAGTCCCTGACCTCACAGAGCTTACAGTCTAGTGGGGGATACAGATAAGTGAACAGATGGGTAAAATGCAGCGCGAGAGGAGTATTGATTAAGACCAAGGCAGGGTATAGAAGAGCTTATGGGGAAGGCATCACGACCTAACCCAGACTTCAGGGGTCAGGTAAGGACAGCGGAGATGAATAGCAATTCAGTGGCAAGTCTCATTTTAAAAATAAAACAGAGCAAATATTCAAGATAGATACCTCAAGTAATTTCAATTTAATAAAATACTTCCACCCCACCCACACCATAATCACACGTCCCTCATTTCTTAAGCATTTGAAAACTCCTCTGAATGTCAGGGAAGGAAAACTGATTTTTTTTTTTTTAACAATAAGTGGGTTAATAAAAATGAAACCTTGTGCATTGTCCTGGGCAGTAGAAACCTTGAGGCTCACAGAAGAGGCCAAATAAATAAAAATAAAATCGGATGGTTTCTCGGCTTTCTGTCACCACCAGAAGAATTCCTTAACATTTGCTCTTGTTTTCTGTGTTAAAGCGTTTAATGACAGAACAAGGAAATCATTTTTACATTTTTCTGGGGGCTGAACTGCTGCATAAAGTGAGAGCAATTGCAGCTTTCAAAAGAGATGCTAATTGCAGCTTCTAAAATATTAGACTCCCTCTAAACACACGTCATCCTCATCCCCTAGGAGTTTCTGGGTCTTTCTTAAAGATGCTGGGAGGATACTGCCGTACAGACTTCATTTCCTACCCAAGGATCTGAAAACATTTCTGCTGAGTGATTTATTCCTTGTTCTTCAGGGGCCATATGCCTCAGAGCTTAGGAAGCCCTGCAGGGAAGGACCACCTCCTTTAGACAAGAAACCCACAATTAGAAAAGCAAGTGTAGCGGACCGATAAAGGAGAACAACTCACCACCTCCTGCTTTATTCCACATTAACATGGGAATTTCCATCTGAATTTAGACTTTTTTGGGAGCCTTCCCTCCCACAGAGGTTTTCTAGGCAAAGATAAAGAAGTGAAAGTCAGCCCTAAGAGACCTGCTACTTCTTACTTCCCAGGAGGGTAAGAAGGAGGAAAATGTTGTCATCCTGGCGATTCTATTTCTAAATGCTTCTCTTTACAATAAGATGACAGATTTAAGAGGCAGAAGAGGCGAATAGCAGCAGCTGCCCACACAGACTATTACTTTAATTATTGGAAAATCACTCTATTCAGGCCAGGAGAGGGATGAGGAGAAGGAGGAGAGGTGAAGACAAATAACAAAACATGGAATGACACCAAAAACTAAATTATATAAATATGGGGGGGGGGAGATCAATCACCTAAAGAACACCCCCATACTTCAACTAGCCAAGAGGAAAACTGAGATCCAGAAAAAGTAGAATGCTATTCTTTGTCAGGCTCCTGATGCTTCTGGTATTCAGCTGCAAATGTAGGTTTCACTAACTCTTTCGCCATGAAACCAGCGAGATATTTATATAATTATCTATATTATCTGTATGTGTAACACTTTTTCCGAAAATGAACAGGTCTGTGCTCTGGTCTAAAAACGAGGCTGATCCACAATCGGTAGATGAAAATACTGACAACTCAACTCCTGCTGGGAAGCACACGACTTGTAAACCTTGTTGTGAAAAGGTAAATACCTATCATTTTCCATCTAACCCCCTAATTACTAAGATCTAAGTTTTACTGATACACCTATACGCATAATATAGTAGGATCAGAGGCAAATTAAGGGGTGGAGTGGGCTGGCAGTTGCTTGGGGCCCTAATCTATACAGGAATCTAAAATAATGTTGAAAAACATCACGGGGAATAAAATCTTATGGGGAAAATTATACAGTTGACCCTTGAACAATGTAAACAATGCATGGGTTAGGGGCGCCGACTCCCACGTAGTCAAAAATCTGCTCCCCCAAAACTTTTGACTCCCCCAAACCTTAACTACTAATAGCCTACTGTTGACCAGAAGCCTTAGCAAGAACATCAACAGTCAATTAGTATGTTCTATGTATTATATACTGAATTCTTACAATAAACTAGAGAAAGGGAAATGTTATTTGGAAAATCATAAGAAAGAGAAAACACATTTACTGTACCGTATTTATTGAAAGAAATCCATGTATAAGTGGACCCTTGCAGTTCAAGCCTGTGTTGCTCAAGGGTCAACTGTATGTGCCAGGAAGGATTGTGTGTGCATAGAAGAGAGAAAAAAAAAAAACAACCTCTGAAAAGAGGCTGAGGTAGGGATGAGAGTGGTAATAAGTCCAACCAACACACATGTGCGTGCACACACGTGCACTGCATCCTCGTGTTAGGAAAGATGGTCCCTAAGGAAAGTGGGTCTCGTTAACTATTCCCATGGAGCTATTGTTCCCCAAAAAAGGCACATTGCCCTCCCCCCACTCCCCTGCAGAAATCAGCCTCTCCCTGGACAATGGCTGAGGATATGTTTGAAGAATATCAGGCATGAAGGAGTCCCAGGTCCCAGCCCTCCCAGGACACTGGAGCTGGCTTGTGCCCTGACTGGAATCACTCCGATTCACATTTCTTTGATCTGTGAGATCGATTTCTCCTTCCCATTTTGTTCTTGTTCTCTCAAATCAAAACTCACATTCCCATAGATCTCGATTCCCTTCTAGGCAATCAAAATATGTGATTAAAGTGATTCATAGCAGGGGGTGAACCAACAGATTTGACCTAACAGGGATTTCTGATTAAAAGCTGGGGTTGGGCGGAGCTTGGCAACCTAAATACTGAGTTCACAGGGAGAATGTGTTTGGCAAACTTTCGTCCTGTCTCCGGAAGAGTGATGGCTAATTCTAAACATCTTCCTGATACTCTGTCTTCCCCTCCCCAACATCCCAGATACCGACCTATAAGCCTTCCTTATCAACACCTCCCGTTTGCCATGTTGTTAATTCTGTAGGGTCAGTGCCCTGCAGGAGGTGACTTATTCAGGGGCCTAATGGTTAGTTATGAGAAGATCCTGTTCATTCAGCACCTTCCACATTTAAATACTCTGAGGGGACGCCTGGGTGGCTCAGTCGGTTAAGCGTCTGCCTTCGGCTCAGGTCATGATCTCAGGGTCCTGGGATCGAGCCCGCATCGGGCTCCCTGCCTAGCGGGGAGCCTGTTTCTCCCTCTCCCACTCCCCCTGCTTGTGTTCCCTCTCTCACTGTGTCTCTCTCTGTCAAATAAATAAAAATCTTAAAAATAAATACTCTGAAATTCATTCATTAGCATGTGATGTGGAAAAGCGACGATTCCTAAAACCACCACAACCAAAGCCAATACCGTCTACTGTATGAATCAGCTCCTGGCTTGGCACCAGATATTCAGAGTGATTTGCAAACTTAACTGAAAAGTTAACTTGACTCAACAGTGTTCATGATGAAGGGAATGAAAGCTGTTTCCCTTTGAAATCACCTGAAAAGGAGTGGGAGGAGGAGGACAAAAAGAAGGAAGGAAGAAACCCCAGTTGAAACTTGGCATTTACTTGAAGAGGAGCCAGCAGAATGCACGTGCATGGACAGTTCCACAGCACAGAGGGAAGGCATCGCTCAGAAGGCTTCCTTGGCGCTATTAAATTTCTTGGGTGGCAGCCTTGGCTGGGAAGGCAAGGCACAAAAGTTGCGTTCAGGGTTCTGAGGACCAAGAGGTGGTGTCTGCGAACTTACGGGGATTGAACGGCTCAGGAATCTCGCTGAGGAAGAAGAGAGGCCGGTGTAGGAGGGCCGGAGGAGGGTGGGGTGCTCCTCGGTCTTGACGCTGTGGGGGCTCGGCTGGCTGCGCAGGGTGCTCCCACCACTGCTGTTGCTTCGGCTGTACTGGTTGTTGTTGAGCTCAGGGTAATTTCTGGCAGGCGGCTGGGAGCTGCCGTTCAAGAGGCTGGTGAGCGGGCTGGCTATGAAACCCGCCTTAGAGGACGAGGAGGCCTTTTTGTTCTCTGGCTCCTGTGTCGCAGCATTCAAGTTGCCTAGAGAACTGGCTAGCCGGGAGTTTATGGAAAAGCTGAATGGAAAACACAGGTTGTGGGCGGGGGGGGACATAGACAACGATGTATACTCACGCAGAGTTCATGTTTCTAAAACACATAATTAGGACATGAGGGGAATGGGATGCAGACAGTTCTGATTAATGCAAATGGCGACAGAATGGCTTCTTTATCGCTCTTGGTGATAGTATCCTATGGGGCCTTGAGTTATACACATTAACTTCCTGTCTAAGCAGTTAATTCAGACCCAAGAAGCTGGCTTAACCACGCTGACAGGAGATGTTGAGACAGAACATCTGGGGGCTCTATGTGTCCTGAGGTGGAGAGTACAGGAAAAGGGCTAGATGATGGGAGAGTAAAAAGTAGACTTAAGTGTAAGATTTAGCTTACATGTACTCATTCTAACGTCCCTACCCATCGCAGGAGAAATGACCATACCACATAGCATTAGTATGTGCCACGGAATTCCGATTTCCTGATCACGTTAGGCAAGCTGGAGCTTCACTGTAGAAAGGGATGCCATCTGGCACTCCCTCCACGGCCTTGTCCCCCACCACGTGAGACAGGAACAGAAGCCCCGGAGGGTCACAGAGGCTTCTGCTATTTCTCCCCTTCTCCCCGGTTCCCTCCTCTGACAAACTTCAGCCAAACTCATTGTCTGCTACGGACTCCCTTTACCTCCCACCGGTATCTGAGAAGTAGAGAAAAATCACCTTCGTACACTGGCACCTGAGGACAAAGAACCCCTGTTTATCCTCTTGGCCGTCACTGAAGGGGACAAAGCCACTTTCGAGGTCTTCAAAGTAGTTGCAGATCCTTGTGGGGACGAAGTCAATCTTTGTGGAAACAAAGGGGCAAAATGTCACACAAGAGCTGTGTCATCCTAACATCCAGCAATCACCTAAGACACGGTAAACTAATAACATTAAAGAGATCACAGCAGGTCACGACAACAGTGACAGTAGCAGCAGTCAAAGCCAACAGAGCACTCGCTCTGTGCCAGACTCTCTTCTGAGAGCCTTATAGATGGTAAGTCAGCTCATCCTCACAACAACCCTATGAGGCAGCTAAGATTGCAATCCCCACTTTGCAAGTGAGGAAACGGAGCCACAAAGGAAAAGCTCCTCATCCAAAGTCACTCAGTGAGCAAGGGACAGAGCTGGGATTCAAATCCAGGCTCCACAGTCCTGTCCTTAACCATGATCTTGCCATGCTTGGTCACTTCCCTTCTTTGATGGCAGCGTTCTTTCTTCACATGCCCTTAATTCTACTTCTTTATATTTTAAACCTGTCCTCTTCCTTCCACTCTGCAACTGCCCTAGCTGAGGCCATCACTACTCCTTCCTCTTGACTACTAGCAACCTCTTTTAATCTTATTCCTTAAAATTCAAATTCTGAATAGTCTCCGGGGGAATCTAAAATATTTAATTATGTCACCCCACTGTTTAAACCATTTAATCTTTCCTCAGTGTCCAGGAAGCCTGAGCTCCTTGGCTATACTTACACCCTCCAAACTCTGGCACTAGCCTTTGTGAGCAGGTCCTTTCTACCCAGACTTTGCCATTAGGCACCTCTACTCCAGCGACACGAACTGTTCTCAGTTCCCTGAATGGACTGCATTCACACCTGTGTCCAGCTTGCATATGCTGCTTTTCCTGCCAGAGCATCTTCTCCTCTCCTTACCTCCCCTCCACCTCCATCTGCCTCATTCCCATTGCTTATCCTTTGCTGGTCCAATCAGCTAGTACCCTATACAGCAAGCCTTCACTGAATTCCCAGGCAGGGTAAGCATCCTGTTTCGTCATATATTCTCATAGTAAATCATAGCCCTTACGCCATACTTCACTGTCTGGTATTTGTCTATTTCCCTTGATATAAGCTCCACTGAGGGCAAAGGACTGTCTCTCATTTCTATTCCCAGTGGGCTAGTCCAGTGCCAGACTCAGAGAGGATGTTCATTAATGTTTGAGGGAAAACAGACTCAAACCTGAACAGCCAGGGCAGAATCATGGTTTTAATACCAAACCTGTTTTAACCCGAATAAACCATTTAATGCACCTGGACCTTGTTTTCCTATCTGCTCTAGAAAGCTTACTTACTTGTAGACTCTTTCCGTCATCATCCTCCCCACAAACAACATTTCAAGTACATGGTTTGCCTCTAAAACACGAATGGGAAAAGTGGTACAAGAAAGCAGCTCAAGTTTCTGGAGAAGTCTGAGCCCTCTTCGAACTGCCCACACGAAACAACCCGAAAACCTTGGGCTGAATAAGAACCAGAGGTGAGGGGGTGAATCAGCTTCCTACCCCTATCTCATCAACGGTCTTGGCAAACATGTCCACGGCCCTCACCAAGCCCTACACTACACCCTACACTAGTACAAGATACTACCACTAGTATCTTGAAACCACCCCGGGACTGTTTGGGGGACATTTCTCCAGAGAGAAACACTAATGTTTCCTCTTCAGATGGAGGACGGGGAAGGAAATAAAACTAGAAAATAAAGAACATATGTAAAACTAGGGGCGAAAAGGACAAACAGAAATGTTAAAACCTCGAGGCAAAATCGGTCACTGGATTGAAAGGCACATTGCTGAGCAAGCGTAGTTTCTTAGAGACCCCAGAACGTGCTGGAAGCACAGACTACACTGATGTCCCTGCCACAGCCACACCTGCGGGCACCTCAGGAAAACCAAAATCCCCTTCATGGTGAGCATTAAAAATAAGGTGTAGTGTAACAATCTGGAACAGAAAGGAAGGGGCTTAAAAAGTGAAAAGCTGTGTGCAATTCGTTTTCACCAGTTGCAGGGTTGGGAAATGTATTTAAAGGGGAGCATTTATTTACAAGCTACTAGAAATTCACCTCAGTAACAGTACCTGAAAGGCTGGGATACTGCTCTTGGGTGCCCTTTCATATCATCCAACCTGTGGAAATCAAAGACAAAAGTTCACGCATCACCGGTTCATACATTTAAGCAAAAACCAAAAGGCAGAGCATATGGAGTCAGACCAGTAAAAATATTAAATTGGCAAAAGGGAGAAACCTCCCAAATGGATATTAGTACTCATTCCGTTTCTAAAATAAATCCTAGAACCAGCAGGAAACCCATTTTAGTCATTTTGTTTCATCTTAAATTTAATTTACAGCAAATTTCTTTAAATCAGAAGGTGGTGTTGCAGCCACTCAGGGTAAAAAAAACGTTCAATGATGATACCATGATGCCGTTAGGAAAATTGAATTCTAAAAAATGAGAAAATTTCCGAGGAAAATTGAATTCTAAAAAATGAGAAAATTTCTAAGAATTAAAAAAAAAATAGAAAAATCATATTGGAATAGCCTTCTAAAATTTGTGTCGTGGATGTTCTCTCACTTCTTTTGCCTACTTATGTGCCAAGCTATATGCCAATTTATCCCTCCCTCCCCCTTATGATTTCTTCAAAATCAAATCTAAATCTGTTGGAAATTAATTTTAAGCAATATAAAGCCTTTCTTAAGAGTTTCAAGGGGGAAAATGGCGAATAAAGAGATTAGTAATCTTGAAGAACCTTCCACTGACTTAGATGATATCCATAGCAGGCAGAGCACAGATTGAACAGTACTGGGTGTGAATATCAGCTCTATTCCAACTCCATCCCACTGGGGAGGGATTTAACCTCCCTAACCTCAAGCAACCAACCCAAATGTGGGTAATGATGCATACCTTTTGTGTTAATTCGGTTAATCTTCATAACCAAACTAAACACCTAACATGCTGCTCAGTGAATGATACGTCTCTTCAATTTTCTAGTGGTAGTTGGCGGTTACTACTAAGCACGAGGCTTGCTATCCCATCTTCTCACATTACTGTGGAAAACGATCAGCTTGAATTTGAGCCACATAAACCTTCATCCCCCAGGTCAAGGAACCAGTACTCAAAGCATAGGTAATGATGTGTTCAGACTTAATCTGACTTGTGTTATAATCCTCCCAGATAACACATGAAAATTAAACTCTCTGTGAGGCTGTTTGACATGTGTCATGCTGGCAAAACACCCCTCTTGCTGTGCATGTCTCTCACTTAAAAGGCAAAGAAAAGCAGCCATTTCCTATTATAATCATTTATGAACTTGTCACCACCCCATATATTACAGTAAAGAATCTGGAAGATATTCACAGATTTTTGTACCTACATTGATCCTAAAGACTTCCTTTTTTAACTAATCTGAACCATTAGCAGGTTTTAAATGTTATGATCACAAGTCAGGTTCCATCAATTGATTCTGATTAGTAATTTTAGACTTCAAACTTTACAGACACAGGTTAAGAACTGTTTATTCAATTCTCAAATATAGAACATAAAACTAAGGAGTTAGGATATACCAAAGCTTGGCATTCAATACTTTTCTACACACTCTAGATTCAAAACAAAAGCCTCAGTACACCTGTGAGGATTTGCCACAAGATAGGACATCCACTCATGGGGGAAGAGTAGAATGCCAAAAGGAATTTTGAACACAGTCCCAGAGACACCCAATGGCATAGCAGTTTAAGGTAGGATTTCCAGAGACTGAGATTGCAGGAGCTGCTTTCTGTAAGCTTCTAAAACTTAGCTGCTCTCTATAGTGACAAAATAATAAACAACACAAAATAGTAATAAACCAAAAAACAAGAGGTAAACATGGCATTTGTAGAATGATATGCAAAAGAGAAGATTAAATATTCTATCCACAAATGGAGGCAAAGTATAAATTCAGAAGTTTAAAATGGATCTACCTAAATGCACAGGATGGTGAGGAGCGTGGCTGTCTCTGACTTTTTAAGGCACGTAGTTTGTCTCCCTGGGTTATACTATTTTTCATTTCCACATCTTCATCCTCTTCTAAATTATTCTGGAAAAAAAATGCATGTTCCATAGAAAGGTTATTATGAATAATTTTGCTTTATATAGCTTTCTTAATAGACCATAAACTATTTATATAGATTGTCTTAACATAGATTATCTTAAATAGCTTTAATGCTCTATGAATTCAGCATTGTCTATATATATACTAGAGAATGTTCAACTATTCATCAATTAAATATACTGGTCAAATCAACTCTAAATCAAAGCATGGGTATGGATGTGGTAGAATTTAAAAAGAGCTCTTTATTACAAGGGACCACAACCAAAGAGACTCTCACGCAGACAAAATCATGCTTTGGAATATAGCTCAGATACAGGCTGGCTCAATAGATACATTACAAATATGTTTCCAGAAACTACTAGGATCAATCACTATCAATTTTATAACTTGTTTACAGAAATGAAAGACAAAACAATTTAGGATATCTAGACGATAACTTACTAGGATCAACTAACACTAGTAAAAACACTCAAGACCTTTCCAGAAGGAGTTAAAGTTTACTAGATTGAGAAAGTGTTTCCTGCTGACATAAATCTTATAGACTAAAAAACAGAAGTACCACACAAGGTCTTTTCACATGCTAGTTCACATTTAATTCTTACAATTCAGGGCGGGGAGGACACTGTTACCCATAAAGATGAAAAAAAGGAGGTGCTCACAGAAGTTAAGAATATTACCCAAGCTCCCTGAAGCTCTTCATGACAGCAATGATTTTAATTTTTTTTTTAAGATTCTTTTTATTTATTTGCGAGAGAGAGAATGAGAGACAGAGAGCATGAGAGGGAAGAGGGTCAGAGGGAGAAGCAGACTCCCCGCTGAGCAGGGAGCCCGACGTGGGACTTGATCCCGGGACTCCAGGATCATGACCTGAGCCGAAGGCAGACGCTTAACGACTGAGCCACCCAGGCACCCCTGTCATGATTAATTTTTTTTTTAAAGATTTTATTTATTTATTTGAGAGAGAGCACATGAGAGGGGGTAGGGTCAGAGGGAGAAGCAGACTCCCTGCCGAGCAGGGAGCCCGATGCGGGACTCAATCCCGGGACTCCAGGATCATGACCTAAGCCGAAGGCAGTCGCTTAACCAACTGAGCCACCCAGGCGCCCCATGACAGCAATGATTTTTTTTTTTTAAAGATTTTATTTATTTATTTGACAGAGAGATAGCGAGAGCAGGAACACAAGCAGGGGGAGTGGGAGAGGGAGAAGCGGGCTTCCTGCTGAGCAGGGAGCCCGATGTGGGACTCGATCCCAGGACCCTGGGATCATGACCTGAGCCGAAGGCAGACGCTTAACGACTGAGCCACCCAGGCGCCCCGACAGCAATGATTTTAAAATCAGATTTCTTGACCCCAGATACAATGGTACGCTAACACTGCACCAGTAAAGATTTTATTTTGCCCATTTCCTCCCCTTAATAATTCATACACCTTGAATTTGCTAAGATTCCTTGCAGCCATAAAAGTCCCCTCCACTCTTTAAATCTAGAACTCTTATTTGATGAAGGATATACAAAAACATACTTCCCTCAGTCACATTCTAGTCATTTCTGATAGCCATTCCTGGCTCAAAACACTTCTTTACTCCCTGCCACCTAGGTTGGGTTGCAAGGATACATCTGGGGTCAGTAGACATGTCCTGGGTAAAAAGACCACACCTTACTACTATAACTCTGAGTTTAAAAAAGAAAAATAGACACACAAAGCACACAGCTGGTAGGAAAGAAGAAGAAATGAAGATGAAAGCTTCCTAGAGGAGGGAATCCCTTAACTGAGTCTTAAAGAATGAGTGTGGAGAGAAGCAGCCAAGATCACAGGAAGGGTCATCCTGGCAAAGAACATCAGTTCAACAGTCACAGGTTCATGGAACCTTAAAGTCAGAGGATTCTCTTCAAGTCATAAGTTGCCCATCTATAAAGTCTCCAGGAATTGGTTATATCATTCATCTCTGCCCATGCAACCCCAGTGGGAATGAATCCATTATCACCCAAGGAAGCCTGCAGGAATAGAAATAAGGCAGGTCTGAAGGTTAGGCTTGCTAGCAGGATGGTACACCTGAGGAGGTGGGCTTAGCTTCACCCAGCAATCAACATGGGTGTTGTTACCAGTTACTTGTACCTGATACCAGTTACTTGTACCTGATGGAAGGACCAGCACACAGCCAGAGTCTCTAGAATATGGGACTGGCTTCTTGAAGGACCTGACAGGATCCTCACCCTTATTGGTCAGGTTCATTGTCTAATGGGCACCTTTGTGGGAAAGCCAGGAAAGCTTGTTTGTCCTTCCAACCAGGAGGATCTTTGTGTTTCCAGCTCTGAAACACCTTCAAAATTCTAAGGAAAAGTGAGCCTCAACCTGGAATTCCAAAATTCAACCCAACAGTCAAACGTAAAGGTAAAACAAAGATAAAAAAATTCACCTCCCACACAATCTCTCTGAGAAAACTATTACAGGATGTACGTCAGGGAAAAGTTAAGAAGACAAGAGGAAATCCAGGAAAATGAGGACTCCAACTGAAGAGGGTGAAAAGAAGGCCTTGGGTCAGAACTATACAGTAAGGCTAAAGAACAACCAGTCCAGGGTGGAGAGGAGAAGACTCTTTGGGAAAAGAATGAACTTGGTAAAAATTTTTTGCTGTGTTAAGATTTTGAATAAATTTTAAATTGCTTGGCATAATTGCGGGGAGGAGAGAGTAGCCTTATGTTTTCCCAAGTACACAGAAAACTATGCAAATAAAAAGGCAATTAACTCACACCTGAACTCATATAACATTGTGTCAACTGTACTTCAATAAAAAAACAGAGTAGACTACCATGCTCAAGAGTGAACAGTCCTTACATAGTAATAATGTACGTATTTTTGGGTTTAACAAAAAATTATGATGTAGCCATATGGGGAAGCACGCGGGAGTAGGAGTAACACCTGGGCGGGGGCGGGGGAGAGCTAAAATCCTGTCTACCACAACCAGAAGGCAATCAAAAAATGTCCAAAACCAATAAACTGTTTTAAATAGCATTATAAGCAAGACATTGATGTGCAGAAATAATGGTAGTGAAAATGCTGATATAATTTGCTTAGGGGTTCCCCCGTTTGGGAGTTGGTCTTGGAGTACAGAAAGGTGGGATAGGGGACTGATATTTTTTATTAGAATTCAGTACTTTCTGGGCGCCTGGGTGGCTCAGTTGGTTAAGTGACTGCCTTCGGCTCAGGTCATGATCCTGGAGTCCCGGGATCGAGTCCCACGTCGGGCTCCCTGCTCAGCGGGGAGTCTGCTTCTCCCTCTGACCCTCTTCCCTCTCATGCTCTCTGTCTCTCATTCTCTCTGTCTCAAATAAATAAATAAAATCTTTAAAAAAAAAAAGAATTCAGTACTTTCTGACATTTCTAAAAGTGTGGTCACATATTACTTGAAAAAATAAATACTAATTTAACAAGATACACAATTAAACAAAAAAATTGCTAATATTTTACATATAGTTATGTCACAAGTATTTTCCCTCCCACTTTATTATGTATCTTAAAGGTGAAATCTTTTAAATGTAATGCATTTCAAATGTAGAAAACAACAAAAACACTGCAACAGAGAACCATGCACCTAACTAGCCAGATTCAATATATTTTCTATTTAAGCTCTTTCTCTTAAGGAATTTACTTAAATACCCTAGCTCTCAAAGAAAAAGAAAACATTATTTATTAAGTCTCGGCTCTCAACCTCTGAGACAAGGAAGCCATGTCTTTTCTAAAGAAAAAAAATATATCTATAAATATATATGTATATTTATTTAAATATATATTAATAAATATATTTATTATACCCAGCCTGCCCTACATAAAGGCAGGAAAATGAGAGCAAACTAAAATACATAAAGAAGGACCATTTCAAAAGATGTACTTATTTACAGATGATGGTCTAGCTAAGGAACAAATAATAGTTGCAAAGTAGAAAGATTTATTTTATGCCATTGGTTGTTCTCTAAATATAGACAAGATGAAAATGAAAATAAAAGGCACTCATAGGTTTCAGTTGGATAGAGTAATTACTGACCAACGCATTAATCAAATGGTGACAGAGTGAGCTACTGGGGAGGCTGCGGTGTGTGCCATTAAGAAAAAAAATCTATTAGATAAAATATAGCACACTAGGGAAAAAAGATGGAAGAGTTATAATAGAAAAATGACATAAAAAGAGAGTTTGAAATAGAAATGAGTAAAAATAGAAGTGAAAGGATTGGAAGAGAAAGATGATAATGGATTTTTAGCAGGTTTAAGTGATTTGGCTAGGAAAGGTGGCTGGGTCATCTCCAAAATTCTTTCAGCTCTCAGATGCTGAAACTGTGAGGTATGAAAGCTGGGGAAAGGCAAAGATGTCATCTTCATAACAAGTTGCTTCTGATCATAAAAAGTTTGGATTTATCTGGGTCCCCGAGTCCGTCTTCTCTCCTTCCTCACTGCCACCGGTTGAGACCTTTATCACCTGGGACCACTCCCCCATCACCAACTTCCTGGCCTCCCACCCCTGGCCGAACACAGACCCCAGCACCCCTTTCCCTCACAACCAGAGCAGTCTCCCCAAACCCTGGCTCTGTGTTGTATTGTCACTCTCCTGTCCCAGAGCCTCTCCCGGATCCCAGTGGCATTCAGATTGGAACTGGAATGCCATAGTGGTCCCAAGAGTAGAAAGAATAGTGCTTGAAAGTAGGGTCTTAGAGAGTTAATTTCTTACTTCATGGATTTTTTTCTAAGATGCACCCTGTACTTGGGCATTTGATGTAAAAGAGCAAAGGATTTTATAAATCACAGTATCTCCATGATGTAATTAAAACAGTACATTCTTGGGGCACCTGGCTGGCTCAGTCGGTGGAGCATGTGACTCTTAATCTCTGGGTTATGGGTTTGAACCCCATGTTGGGTGTAGAGATTGCTTAAAAATAAAATCTTTAAAAATTAATTAATTAAAACACTAAATACTTTTTTTTTTAAAGATTTTATTTATTCATTTGAGACACAGAGATACAGAGAGAGAGAGAGAGAGAGAGCATGAGCAGGGAGAGAGGCAGAGGGAGAGGGAGAAGCAGGCTCCCCACCGAGCAGGGAGCCCGATGTGGGGCTCGATCCCAGGACCCTGGGATCATGACCTGAGCCGAAGGCAGACGCTTAACCATCTGAGCCACCCAGGCGCCCCTAAAACACTAAATTCTTATTTACCTGTCAATTTATGTGAACTTGGCTGAATAGGAGCAGCACCTGTACCTAATTCATACCTCTAAGTCAAGAGCATCTGATCGATAAGTGTGCTAATATTGGATTATCACCCTGGAGAAGGAAAAGTTAACAACAATCACAGTTCCAGGAGAAATTTATTGGGACAGGCTGGCTAAGGTTATGTTCAAACTTACTGATGTAATATACTAAAGCCACACTTAGGACCTCATGGAGAGGCAACAGGGTATGGAGCGAGGCCTCAAAGTGGGTGGCTGAGAGGAGACTCCGAAGCCAGAGCGCCTGCGTCTAATTGCCAGCGCCACTGCATACTTTGTGATCTTGGGCAGACAGTTTAACTTTCTCTATCTCGGTTATGCCATCTGTTAAAAAGGGCCTAGTAACAGTGCCTATTTCATACAGCTGTTATAAGAACTAAGAGTTAATCCATGTAGGGGCACCTGGGTGGCTCAGTCGGTTAAGCATCTGCCTTCAGCTCAGGTCATGATCTCGGGGTCCTGGGATCGAGCCCCACTCCCAGCTCATCGGGGAGTCTGCTTCTTCATCTCCCTCTGCTGCTCCCACCCCGCCTCCCTGCTCATGCTTTCTCTCTCTCAAATGAATGAATAAAATCCTAAAAAAAAAAAAAGTTAATCCTTGTAAAGCACCTAGAACAGTGCCTAGCACCTAGTAGATGCTATTTAGGTGGTTGTTACATTCTAAGCTCCTCACTTA
The DNA here is from genome assembly GCF_002201575.2 of Neomonachus schauinslandi. Taxonomy (NCBI): domain Eukaryota; kingdom Metazoa; phylum Chordata; class Mammalia; order Carnivora; family Phocidae; genus Neomonachus; species Neomonachus schauinslandi. The sequence goes on along the minus strand of NC_058406.1, from coordinate 83,441,242 downwards.
ACTCCTTAAGTATCGGCCCCTTAAATAAAGTGTTAATTTTAAATTCCATCTTCTTAAAGCCATTTTTTATAACCCCAATGCATGATGGACCCTTAGGCCCTGGCATGTCTGAGTGAGCACTTATTGCTGGTACTATTTTGTATTTGAGCACAGACTACTCTTGAATAGCTTGGATTATTACCAATTTCATGTCTGTTTTCTTGTTTGTTTTTCTATTAAAAGCCTTCTCCATTCTTTCAAGCTCCAGGCTCCTTCGTAAGCTTTCTCCATTCTTTCAAGCAACATTTACGAAGGCCCTGTGGGCTAGGAATAGGCTCAGGACGAGGGCAGATAGAAGCCTTGATCTTCACAGCGTGTATTGCCGGGCAGGGAAGGAGGTGTTAAGGACCATGGAGGAAAAATACAGTGCAAGGCAGGAGCACAAAGCAGCAAGCCTAACCTAGACCCACAGGATGGGCCAGGTATATTTCATAGTGCCTAGCCTAGCACTGAAGACCAGCTTCAGTCAAGATAAAGCCTCTATTTATAAAAGATTTTTCATGACTCTAAGTAGGCGAAGAGAATTCATTACAGCTGCAGCCTAGTCCATTAATGTGGCCTGAATCCTTCTGGTTAATCTTTTTTGCCTATTCACTCACCTCCTGGGCACTGAAAAACTATATATTCAAACCCTCCCAATCAAGTAATTACAGAGCTTCCAAATAACCAACCCCAGGAAAATCCCTGTAGGCCTAGAAATCAGAAAAATAATTTAGTATCTCATTTTCAATCTGACATTACTTCTAAAAAGAAAAAAAAAAGCAACCTCTAGAAGAATAGTGCCTTTTTGCACTTCCTTTATGTACAAACTAATAAACCCAGAACTTCCATGGGCTTCTATCTTGAACATTGGTATGGAACTTGAAACATATTAAAATCCTTGCAGCATTCTCAACTTATTTTCCCACTTAGAATTCACAAGAACGACAAAGATATCACTACCTCTATTACATTCACTTTTGAGTAAACTAATTCCCCATATTCATGTAACGTTCTGGAGCCAGCACCAGATAAACATAGCAAGAAAAGGGACTAAAAGTGTTATTTACGCAACGCATCACCTAACTATAAAGTAGTCCAAAACCTATATATATGTCACCGTCTGAAGTCTTAACCACGCCATCGTTCTGTGTTATTTCTGAATTCTTGCACTTCTGTGCTCTAATTTCAAAAATCATACCACTTCTGAATGGCTAGAGCTAAAGTAATTAATTTGGCGGTGCAGGGAATAAGAAAGAGGAAGAGAAATAGCCCAATATCTGAATACATGCTTGTATTTAAAACTGACTTATTTTAAATTTCATATTTCATTCTTCAGTGATAAATGTTAATTAGTCTTAAGTTCAACAAATTGAGATCTAAAAAAGTATGAGAACAAAATGTTCTAACTACCAGATGCTCGTTTAATATGGATTATGATATAGAAAACATTATATTTCTATAAGATAAAAATATGTTTTCCAGAGAGATGGATAAATTGTATGTGTATCTTTTCAGAGGTCATAATTCAAAGCACTGTTTACTTGAACAAAATGTGAGAAGGAAATGCTGACCAGAGCAAGAAAAGTACTCTTGCTTAGCTATATTATCACATTAAAATGTCAGTTCAGATCCTTTTGTTTGCTTTGAATAGGCCAGACTACAACACAGAGACAAGAAAAAGTCAACAAAGGCTCTGAACATCAACATGACCTTGGCTAAGATTTACATTTTGTCAGGACAAATGATTCACACAAGTAAACTTAGCCACTTCTTCAGAGGCTGTGCTGGAGTAGAGACCACAGGGTTGAAAAACTGGTTCTTATGGCAGTCTTCATCCTGTGTCCTTGAAGAAAGCCCACTCTCCCTATTGCCAAGCACTCTGGTTATCTTTCTTGGTGAAAGAAACCTGTTTGGCATGTCACTTGTTCCATTTTGGGTTCCCTGAGGGTCAAACGTGAACCACAGTATTTTGCTCAAGACCCTTGTCCAGGTCCAACGGGTCACCGCCTAATAGAATGCAAATCCACACTCGCTGCCTAAATATTTTTTTAAGATTGATTTATTTATTTGAGTTGGGGGAGAGGCAAAGGGAGAGGAAGAGAATCTCAAGCAGACTCCCCACTGAGCAGGGAGCCTGACATGGGGCTCCATCCCACAACCCCTAGATCATGACCTGAGCTGAAACCAAGAGTCGGACGCTTAACTGACTGAGCCACCCAGCCTCCCCGTTGCTTAAATATTTTTAACAGCTCCTTTTGCTCCTTCAGGGATATAAAAATATAACTACAAACCAAGTGCTTAGTTTCACCTCAGGCATACTGTGGTAGAAAGAGCTAAACCAGGAGGGAGACTCCCAGTCTCAAGGTAGTCCCACTACTAAACAACGCCATGACCTTTAGCGAGTCATCGGATTAAGTGGGGCCCCCGGCTTCTGATCCGCACGAGAGGGAAGGAGAACAAATGATTTCAAGCTTGCTTCCAGCTCCAAAAATGCCCATGATCCTACCTGTTGTAAGTCACTTCCATTTTTAGGTTAGCAGGGTATAACAGAAAAAACACAGATTCAGAATCAGATGGATGTGGATTGGAATCACCAAGGTTAGAACTTCCCTGACATTCAATTTCCTTACTATAAAGTAGAGATCATATTGCCTGGGTAATATTGCTGATATTACCTATCACCAGCTAGTTGTAAAGACTAAATGAGACCATAGATGTCAGCCGTTTAATGTGGTTTGTTTAGAGCCTCAATTCAAAAAAAAAAAAGTTGCCCCTAATTATGTTTTCAATTCTGGACTTTAGAAATCAATATGAATTTGAGACTTTCAAAAAACCACTTGTGGCATGTACTGTTTCTTCAATTGTCACATTAATTCTTTCTTCTTTACATCCACTTTCATCTTCAAATAGAAAATTTGCTCTTCTATTTCCTTTTTGTACATAGTCTCCAAACCAGAGTGGTCTCCTTTACAATTGTGCTCCTTAAATTACAGCTTTTTTTTTTTTTAATAATAATTGCTTTCTTTGCTATGGATTCTTGTTTTACAGGTGGATGATTCTACACCTAAAAATATTGGTACTCTCAGCATCTCAGAAAATAGATATTGCTGTGTTTTAAATGTTCAGCTGGGAAACAAAGAAATGCAGAACGTTAGTCCTAAGGAGACATGAAAATCTTCCTGAGGAAAACTCACCTCTCCAAATCTTTCCACGTTTTGTATTTTAGATAAGTTTCCACCAATAGACATATCATCCAAGCTAGAAAGAATTTTATTAATATTTCCTTCACTGGATGGTCTATTTTTCAGCTTGGATCGGAAAATGTCTCCTTGGACCCATAACGATGCCTGTTTTCTGTAAAAAGGAGAGAAAACAAAATAATCTGTAAAATAAATTACTATCATCTCCTTGGAAATATAATATCTTATAGATAAAGAGATTAGCAGATAAACCTTTACAAGTCAGAAAGACTATGAAATCTGAGAATTGTTTTTAAAAGTCATTTTCTTAAAGTTTAAGTTATATGAATTAAATTAGATAAATTATATTAAAGTTCTATGTGAAACACAAATACCTATCTTCCAATATATGTTTATATAACTATACATGAGTTGCCTATTGAGGTTCTTAGATGCTTACAACAACAGCAACAAAAAAGACCGTGAGCCCATTTGTCTTTTACATATGAATTTGAAATCTGTAAGGTATTTCTCAAATAGCAATTTGATATGTCTATAAAAACAGCTGGAGTGAACTGGACTCAAAGAAGTAGGTGAAGAAACTTGAATCAAACAGAGAGAGTACCTAAAAGACTACCAAATCCATAATTGTGTGTGGCAGCATGAAAAAACACAAAACTTTAGAAACCTACTCTTACCACCTAAAAGCAAGGTATATAGAGCCTCAATTACATTATCCTTTAAGAACCAGAAAATGTGCTTCATTTATAAGTTTTCTTTTATCCAATAAGGCACAATTTTAACTGTTTTCAAGGTTACAGGAAAAGAACTTAAGATATGTAAACAAAATGACAGTCTGGGTTTAAAATTTTTATTGTTAGAGTCACCTTCCTGCATTTCTTTTAAGATAAATTACCCATCAGATAGTTTTCATTCTATTCTATGTCATACTGGACAGAATAGAATTAAGCTAAAATTGTGGCTCATCATAAGGAATATCAACATCCAGGGAAATAACAGCATTATCAAGGAGGTGCTACCAATAAGAACACAGATTTATTTTCTGAGGCAATAGAAAGACCAAGGGGTATTTTCTCTCAAAGATTCCAAATAAAATTCAGGCTAAAACACGAGGAGAAAAACAATGACAAAAAATCCTCTCTGAACTGTACTGTCTCATTAGACCCTCAAGAAAGGAATCCACCTTTCCTTTTTAAAAGAGTTTACTCTCAAATCAGAACTTTTGTTTATGATTAAATACTGTTGAAAGTCTTGAAGAAAAGATTAACTTTTACATTATACAGCGAAATTTTACATGTGCAATGCCTCCAACCAAGTGTATCTACCTGGGTATCACCCTATAGATACATACCTGTATACAAGATACAAAAATGCTTATTTCAGCGTTATTTGTAATAAAAAAACTACTGGAGATACCTAATGGACAACCAGCTTATTAACAGTAGATCCATTCTGTGAAATATTATACAGCCAGTAAAAAGCTTGGGATGGACCTCCATGTAGTAATAAAGAAGAGCAGCTATGAAATAAAGCGTTCATGAATGAAAAATATAAGTGACAGAGTGGAAAATACGATCCCATTTTTTGTATAAAAAGAAGTTGTAATTTAACTGGAAGTTCAGTTATCTAGAACATACAGCAACATATTGACCAGTTACTCCCAACAACAAAAGGAAACTTTCACTTTCTATTACATGTCTAGCTGTTTGACTTTTTTAAAACAATGTGCCTCATGTGCTTTTGTAAAAAAAAAAAAGTGATAGATGATAGATAGATAGATAGATAGACAGATAGATAGATAGATAGATCAAAGCAGAACAAAGCTAGCTTTAGTATGGAAAGGAACCTTTAAAGTTGCTTTCATAAAAGATAGCAGACAGCATATCACTGCATTGTTTTAACAACAATATTTATAAATACCTTTAGAAAGAAGTCAATTTACTAAGTGCCCAAAGATTAACAGTTTGGGATGAGACTAGATGGTTGGGAGGCTTTCTTTTTTTTTAAATATAATATCCTACTCCACTTTCAAATAAGAGGTGTTTTTTTCTTTTAATTTTTGCTCACTTTTCAGTATTTTCCAAATAAAACAAAAGGAAAAAGGAATACCTTTAGATCCTATTTCAAGACATATAGTATAGAGGCTCTAGATATAAAATATGTTGTCCACATATAAGACTAACTTAACACTTCAAGCATTGTTCTAAAATTGGAATTCATTTAAATTATTTTAAGAAATTTCCAGCATGTTAAACGGATTAAATTTTAAAACAAAAACCAGTGAAATTTTAAAGATATGAATAAAGACTCCAGAAATCTACACACACCAGTTCACTAGGGAGTGTGGCAGTATCTGCCTTCTATTATGGCAGAAGGTACTTTTTGGAAGCAAACCACTGAGGAATATTTTCTGAGCTTAAGATATATAAATCAATGGGGTTACCCTAATCACTGAGTCACTTTCAATTTTTCTATACCAACCAAAAAATGTATTCATAAAGAAACTTAAATTTTGCTTCCTTTGTGAAAACCTTCATAAAACCATGGTATAGCCTCCCTGCTACCTTGCATTTTCAGAAATCCTTGCTTTAATTTTTTATTCCTCCAGATTTTTTCCACTTAATGCTACACCCAGCATAACTCTTTCTCTGACGGCTGACTCTTATATCCTTCCAAAATAGTAATAAACAAACAGCATAGTCCTTGACACAGTATGAACAATTCAAAAGAAAACTGTTAAATTCATAAATGACTACCTTGAGCTTCTGGTCAAAAAATCAGTAATAAAGAACTACTATTTCACAGGGAGAGAAGACTCACCTCTGCCACAGATAGTAAGAAATTCAGATAAATGAAACATACGGAAAGGATAGGGATATACAGATAAAAGACAGAATTCCTGTCCCTCAAAAGTTCCCAGTTACATATAAGAAAAACGAACAACTAAAATCCAATGGCCCTATGACCTAGATCTGCCCTTAACTCAACCTGAAAGAATCAGAGATAAGGTCCCTGAGAATTCAAAATTATCTAGAAAGATTAGCAGAATTTAGCCAGCAAAGAGTTTTCCGAAAGCAAAGAAACAACCTGGGCTTGAAGGAATAGTGCTATCAAAGAACCCAGCACGTTTGGGAAACTGGGCTGTTTGATTTGGCTGCAGCAGAGGTTATGACAGAAGCAGCAACCAGCCCATGATGGACCCTACACGACATGCTAAGGAATTTAGATCTGAGAATTGAAAAAAAAATCCCGATTCCAAAATGTTATAAAATGAGAACTCTGATAGGGCTGCCAACCTAAAGATGGAAATTACGAAGTGACACCTTTCGCTTGCTTGGTTTCAAAGACTCCATCTGTCCCATCCCTGGAAAGACTTGATTTGAACCTGAATATTAAAGATGAATAAGGTGTCAAAGCTGATTTGTGTGTTGCTAAGTGATGCTCTACAAAAGTGCTTCTTAAGAAAAAGCAGCACTTCACACAAATCCCTTTTTTATTGACAACAGGAACCTCACTGGCTTTTATTGTGGGGTCTATTACTCCTTAAAAGCCTCATCTCAGACAGAAGAAGTAAAACGTGTATTTTTAAGTATTTAGCATTTAAAAATCAAATCCTATGAAGCTCACACACCAGCTCAGAGTAAATCCTCCAGTAACGTTGTGGATTTTCTAAGACAGCATGAGATTACTAACCCTCTGCCAAAAGAACATGTGCTTTGAAATAACAGAAAGAGATCCGTCTTGATTTAAACAGAGCCTTTTGAGAGACGTTGCCAGTGTTGGGGGTCAAGTGTTTTTGGCCGAGTCCTGGCCCTGGGTTAATTAGGCCTGAGACATAAGAAAATAATTAACTTGGCTTCATTATAAGCCAAGCCACAGCCTTCACAAGTCTTTTTAAAAATCTGTTTTGAGGGGCGCCTCGGTGGCTCAGGCCAGGCTCAGGCGGTTAAGCATCTTACTCTTGATTTCGGATCAGGTCATGATCTTGGGGTCATGAGACAGAGCCCCATGACAGGCTCCTCGCTCAGCTGGGGGGAGGGGAGGGAATCAGCTTGAGAGTCTCTCTCCCTCTCTCTGTGCCCCTCCCCCCACTCAGTTGCATTGTTACAGGTGTTTCTGGTTTTGAATTCAGAACACAGTGATCGTCACGTGCAGCTTCTTCTGTTTGTAGCTGACCTCTTCTTCCTCACATCCTTGAGTCCAAACTAAGCCTATCTCCCCACCACTTTAACTCTCTGTCTTCATCTTCATCACTTCTTCCATCCTAGACGCTTATTTGTCCAGTACCCTGACCTCAGTGTCCATCCAAAGCCACCATTTGGTGCTTCTATATAGAAACCCAGCCCGTGTTCTAGCTCGAGGTAGGCCTACTTTAGCTGTGACTGGGGCACCAGCCTGCCTTGCATGCCTCCTACCCTACTGCCCCATGCTATTATGGAAACAGAAATAGTTCCCAGTCGAAAGAACAGGACTAATAAAATGATCTAACTTGATATCAAAGGAAGATAGACCAGAAAGCAGTACCCAAGGTTCAGGAGGTGGAAAGGAGACAGGTATTCAAGGAGTTCTACTCATACTTTGGTACAAATGGAAGATTTACTAGGAAGATGTTTAGACAGAGAACTTGAGGGTAGAAGGGAAGGTTCTTCATTCTGAAACATACAAGAAAATGTAGCTGGAAGAGAAAAAATGAGTTAGAGAATTCTCAAAGCTAGTTCTAGTTTAGGTATAGACCTAAACAGTCAGAAGCTGACTCAGTGGTATCATGCCAAAATATAAACTTTACAACTAAACCTGATGCATTATTGCTTACAAGACATTCTTTTTCCACCTCTAACCCTTTTCACACTAGAAATGAAACAAAAACCGTTCAATCTCCTATCTTTAGTAACTGTCATGAGTATTTCAGGGCAAATTTCTGATGTCACCATTGCCCACAATTCTTATATATACCATATCCTTAATATTGGAACCCACATTAGAATTTCATTTTTGCTTAGCCAATAGATTCGATACAACTGACAGCCAATAAATGAATAAAATGATGGAACAGTAAATACTGAAGAGCAATTCAGAGGTTTATAAATGAGTGTTACTGCAAAAAATGTGACTGTCAAATAGTGCAAGCTCGAACCTATGCAATGCGCTTGTTATTCTTATAAGTAAACCACGATATTGTCTATGGTTATTTTAAATTCCGGTTTATAATAGTTCAGGTTTTAATTTCTGTATTCTAAGAAAGATAAATTCTTAAATCTTTAAAATAGATTATAAAAAATCCTAATACATATTCCTTGAACTACTACATGTATCTAAAAAAAAAATACAAAAAATAAACAGTAGGAATCAATTATAATTAAAAACTCAAGCCATTGGGGCGCCTGGGTGGCTCAGTCATTAGGCATCTGCCTTTGGCTCAGGTCATGATCCCGGGGTTCTGGGATCAAGCCCCACATTGGGCTCCCTGCTCGGCAGGAAGCTTGCTTCTCCCTCTCCCACTCCCCCTCCTTGTGTTCCTGCTCTTGCTATCTCTCTCTCTGTCAAATAAATAAATAAAATCTTAAAAAAAAAACCTCAGGCCATTATTGTTAGACATTTTCAAGAATTCTTCCATATTCCTGAACAGGTTTTCCTCATCTTATTTTTGGTAATTTCCTAAAATAAAAAGCAATGGTTTAACTACTAATTTCTGATGTTGCTCATTCCAATTGTGAAACTTACCAAATGCTGAAAGTACCAAATTGAATGTAGCATAAGTGATATTTACAGGGTAAGAATGACCCATGGACCCTTGTTATACAATGTGGTTGGGGGACCAGAAGCATCATATCACCTGGAAGCTTATTAGAAATGCAGAATCTCAAGTCCCATCCTAGACCTAGTGAACCAGAAACTGCATTTAATAAGATCCCCAAGTGATTCTTACACATTTTAGTATTTAAGAAGTACTACAGATAACTGAAGGCTTACAACTAAATTAGATGTTGACAAATATCCAACTGACTGGAAATTGATGAAAATATCTATGATAATAAAGCAGAAAGGGGGAATTTTTGATTTAGGAATTTAGGAATAAAAAAAGAATCCAACCACAAAATTGTTGATCCCTTAAAGATGACTTTATTCAAAATGGAAGCTCTACTTTACAAAGACAGGGTCCAGATTTAGGCTTTATGTGAGTTCTGTGTCAAGAGGAAACTTAAAAGTAAAAAGAACTTCCATGCTCATGGGTTGGAAGAATTAATACTGAAATGTTGATACCACCCAAAGCAATCTACACACTCAGTGCAATCCCTATCAAGATTCCAATGACATCTTTCACAGAAATAAAACAAACAATCCTAAAATTTGTATGGAACCCGCAAAAGATCCCAAATAGCCAAAACAATCCTGAAAACGAACAAATCTGGAGGCATCACACTTCCTGATTTCAAACTATATTACAAAGCTAAAATGATCAAAACAGTATGGTAAGGTCATAAAAGCAGACATAGATCAGTGAAACAAAATAGAGAGCCCAGAAATAAACCCACACATATAAGATAATTTATAACAAAGGAGCCAAGAATACACAATGGGGAAAGGACAGTCTCTTCAATAAATGGTTTTGGGAACACTGGGCAGCCATATACAAAAGAATGAAACTGGACCACTATCTTACACCATACACAAAAGTCAACTCAAAATGAATTAAAGAACTGAACATCAGACCTACAGCCATAAAACCCTCAGAAGGAAACACGGGCAATAAGCTCCTTGATATCAGCTGTGGCAGTGAGTTTTTGGTTCTGACATCAAAAGCAAAGGCAACAAAAACAAAAATAAACAAGTGGGACTATATCAAACTAAAAAGCTTCTGTGCAGCAAAGTAAACCTTCAACAAAATGAAAAGGCAGCTTACCAAATGGGAGAAAATATTTACAAATCATATGGCTGAAAGGGATTAATACTCATAATATATAAAGAACTCACACAACTCAATAGCAAAAAAACAATCAGATTAAAAAATGGGCAGAGGATCTGAATAGGCATTTTCCTAAAGACATACAGATGGCAACAAATACATGAAAAGGTGCTCACCATCACTAATTATCAGGGAAATATAAATCAAAATGACAATGAGATATCATTTTACACCTGCCAGAATAGCTATTATCAAAACAAACAAACAAACAAACAAGAAATAGCAAGTGGTGGAGAGACTGTGGAGAAAAGGAAACCTTTGTGCACTGTTGTTTGGCATGTAAATTGGTGCAGCCATTATGGGAAACAGTATGGAATTTCATCAAAGAATTTTAAATAGGGTTACCATATGATCCAGCAATTCCACTTCTGCATGAAACGAAAACAATAATTTGAAAAAATATATACACTGCTATGTTCATTGCAACATTATTTACAACAGCAAAGACATGTTAGCAACCTAAGTGTCCATTAATAGATGAACGAATAAAGTGTGAATACACACACACACAATCTGATACATAAATCACATAAATACATAAAAAATATAACATAAATACATAAAGAATATTAGTCAGCCATAAAAAAGAAGGAAATCTTACCAATAGCAACAACATGGATGGAACTTGCGGGCATTGTGCTAAGTGAAATAAGCCAGAAAGAGAAAGACAAACACCATGTGATCTCACTTATATATGAATTCTAAAGAAAGAGAATTCACAGATAAAGAGAACAGATTAGGAGCAAGATGGAGGAGGGGTAGGAGATCTAAATTTCATCTGGTCCCAGGAATTCAGCTCGATAGTTATCAAACCATTCTGAACACCTACAAACTCAAAAGGCAATCGAAGAAAAGAATAGCAGCAATTCTATGAACAGAAAAGTCATCACTTTCTGGAAAATCTCTCTGATTTGTTTAGTGCATATTTTTCTGGGGTTGTTGTTACCCTTTCAGCATTTTGTTCTCTCATTCATCTATTCTCCTCTGGATAAAATGACAAGACAGAAAAACTCACCTCAAAAAAAAGATCAAGAGGCAGTACTTACTGCCAGGGACCTAATCAATACAGACATTAGCAAGATGTTGGAACTAGAGTTCAGAATGACGGTTATAAAGATACTAGCTGGGCTTCAAAAAAGCATAGAGGATACTAGAGAATCCCTTTCTGGAGAAATAAAAGAACTAAAGTCTAACCAAGTCGAAATCAAATAGGCTATTAATGAGGGGCAATCAAAAATGGAGGCTCACGGTATTATGCTAAGCAAAATAAGTCAATCAGAGAAAGACAAGTATCATATGATCTCACTGATATGAGGAATTTGAGAAACAAGACAGAGGATCATAGGGAAAGGGAGGGAAAAATGAAACAAGATGAAACCAGAGAGGGAGACAAACCATAAGAGACTCTTAATCTCAGGAAACAAACTAAGGGTTGCTGGAGTGGAGGGGGGTGGGATGGATGGGGTGGCTGGGTGATGGACATTGGGGAGGGTAAGTACTATGGTGAGCTCTGTGAATTGTGTAAGACTGATGAATCACAGACCTGTACCCTGAAACAAATAATATCTTATATGTTAAAAAAAAAATTTTTTTTTTTAAATGGAGGCTCTAACTGCTAGGATAAATGAGGCAGAAGAGAGAATTAGTGATAGAGAAGAACAAATGAGGGAGAATAAAGAAGCTGAGAAAAACAGAGATAAACTACTGGATCACGAGGACAAAATTCAAGAGATAAGTGATACCATAAGACAAAACAATATTAGAATAATTGGGATCCCAGAAGAAGAAGAAAGAGAGAAGGGGGCAGAAGGTATATTGGAGCAAATTATAGCAGGGAACTTCCCTAATTTGGGAAAGGAATCAGGCATCAAACTCCAGGAGGCAAAGAGAACCCCCCTCAAAATCAATAAAAATAGGTCAACACCCTGACATCTAATAGTAAAACTTACAAGTCTCAGAGACAAAGAGAAAATTCTGAAAGCAGCTCGGGACAAGAGGTCTGTAACCTACAATGGTAGAAACATTAGATTGGCAGCAGACCTATCCACAGAGACTGGCAGGCCAGAAAGGACTGGCATGCTATATTCAGAGCACTAAACAAGAAAAGTATGCAGCCAAGAATACTATATCCAGCTAGGCTGTCATTGAAAATAGAAGGAGTGATAAAAAGCTTCCAAGACAAACAAACACTAAAAGAATTTGCTAAGACCAAACCAGCCCTACAAGAAATATTGAAAGGGGTCCTCTAAGCAAAGAGAGAGCCTAAAAGTAACATAGACCAGAAAGGAACAGAGACAATATACAATAACAGTCACCTTACAGGCAATACAATGGCGCTAAATTCATATTTTTCAATAGTTACACTGAATGTAAATGGGCTAAATGCCCCAATCAAGACACAGGGTATCAGATTGGATAAAAAAAAAACAAGACCTGGCATCAAATTGCTGTCTGTAAGAGACTCATTTTAGACCCAAAGACACCTCCAGATTTAAAGTGAGGGAGTGGAAAACCATTTACCATGCTAATGGATATCAAAAGAAAACTGGGGTGGCAATCCTTCTATCAGACCAATTAGATTTTAAACCAAAGACTATAATAAGAGATGAAGAAGGACACTATACCATACTCAAAGGGTCTATCCAATAAGAAGATCTAACAATTGTAAATATCTATGCCCCTAAAATGGGAGCAGCCAATTATATAAGCCAATTAATAACAAAATCAAAGAAACACATCAACAGTAATATAATATTAGGGGACTTTAACACCCCCCTCACTGAAATGGACAGATCATCTAAGCAAAAGATCAACAAGGAAATAGAGGCTTTAAATGACACACTGGACCAGATGGACTTCACAGATATATTCAGAACATTCTATCCCAAAGCAACAGAATACGCATTCTTCTCTAGTGCCCATGGAACATTCTTCAGAATAGATCACATCCTGGATCACAAATCAGGTCTCAACCGGTACCAAAAGATTGGGATCATTCCCTGTATATTTTCGGACCATGATGCTTTGAAACTAGAACTCAATCACAAGAGGAAAGTTAGAAAGGACGCAAATACATGGAGGCTAAAAAGCATCCTACTAAAGAATGAATGGGTCAACCAGGAAATTAAAGAAGAATTTTAAAAATTCATGGAAACAAACAAAAATGAAAAGACAACTGTTCAAAATCTTTGGATGCAGAAAAGGCGGTCCTAAGAGGAAAGTATATAGCAATACAAGCCTTTCTCCAGAAACAAGAAAGGTCTCAAATACACAACCTAACCCTACCCGTAAAGGAGCTGGAGAAAGAACAGCAAATAAAGCCTAAACCCAGCAGGAGAAGAAATATAAAAAAGATTAGAGCAGAAATCAATGAAATCGAAACCAAAAGAACAGTAGAACAGATCAACAAAACTAGGAGCTGGTTCTTTGAAAGAATTAGTAAGATTGATAAACCCCTGGCCAGACTTATCAAAAAGAAAAGAGAAGGGACCCAAATAAATAAAATCATGAATGAAAGAGAAGAGATCATAACCAACACCAAAGAAATACAAACAATTATAAGAACATATTATAAGCAATATATGCCAGCAAATTAGATAATGTGGAAGAAATGGATGCATTCCTAGAGACATATAAGCTACCAAACTGAACCAGGAAAAAATAGAAACATGAACAGACCCATAACCACTAAGGAAACTGAAGCGGTAATCAAAATCTCCCAACAAACAGGAGCCCAGGGCCAGATGGCTTCCCAGGGGAATTCTACCAAACATTTAAAGAAGAATTAATACCTATTCTTCTGAAGCTGTTCCAAAGAATAGAAATGGAAGGAAAACTTCCAAACTCATTTTATGAAGCCAGCATTACCTTGATCCCAAAACCAGACAAAGACCTCATCAAAAAGGAGAATTACAGACCAATATCCCTGATGAACATTGATGTAAAAACTCTCACCAAAATACTAGCCAATAGGATCCAACAGTAATTAAAAGGATTACTCACCACAAACAAGTGGGATTTATTCCTGGGCTGCAAGGTTGGTTCAACATCCGCAAATCAATCAATATGATACAATACATTAATAAAAGAAAGAACAAGAACCATATGATACTCTCAATAGATGCAGAAAAAGCATTTGACAAAGTACAGCATCCTTTCTTGATTAAAACTCTTCACAGTGTAGAGGGGAAGAAAAGATGGCGGAGGAGTAGGGAACCCTATTCCAACTGGTCCCCGGAATTGAGCTGGATATCTACCAGACCACTCTGAGCACCCACAAAATCAGCCTGAGATGTAAGAAGATCTGGATCTCTACAAACAGAATATCACAGGCGGTTTCAAGGTACAAAGCGGGGAGCCGTGATTCTGCAGGCAGATATTGGAGGATAAATGGCAGCAGGAGGGAGCCTGGCTGTGGGGATCCTACACAAACGGTGAGCGACAGCTTCGCGCGCTGGGGACGGGGCACAGACTCGCAGACCAGCAGTGGCGGGGAAAGGACTTTAGGGCAGCCCCCAGGGCAGAACCCAGAGCGGCAGGGTCACGCGTACAAACTGGGAGCGGCTGGCGGTTTTAGAAGCACAAATGGCAGAGACGTGCCCCAACCTGGAGGCAGGACTGGGAGCACTGTAGAGGGGTGCACAACCCAGGACTCTGCAGTTTATAGCAGCACAGACAGAAATGGAGATGGTGTGGCCTGGAGAGCTCACTGAAGAACAGACTGCAATCTCTCTGCTCTGAGGCAGAGGGTTGGAAATGGTCTCTTCTGCTCTGACTCTTGGAAGAGACATGGAAAGCTGCCAGGGAAAGCCACCAGAGAAAAAAGCCCCAAAAATCTGATTCCCACTGAGCCCATCCCCCGCCACAGGAGGGCACAGCAACTCTGCCCAAACAGGGTTGCCTGAGTAACAGCATGGCAGGCCCCTCCCCCAGAAGACAGGCTGGGAAAACAAGAGGCCAGCAACCCTAAGGTCCCTAGAAAACAGGTGCATCTTGCTTGGGTTCTGGTCAATAATTTCGACTCTATACATTCCCTCAACCACCCATCAACAGAATGACTAGGAGGAGGAACCCCCAAAATAGAAAAGACTCAAAGATTATGACTTACGCCGCAGATTTACAAATGGATGTAGATATAACCAAGATGTCGGCGATGGAATTCAGGCTAGCAATTGTGAAGACAATAGCTAGAATGGAGAAATCAATTAATGGCAACATAGAGTCTCTAAGGGCAGAAATGAAAGCTGAATTGGCAGAACTTAAAAATGCTATCAATGAGATCCAATCCAATCTAGATAATCTAACAGCTAGGGTAACTGAGGCAGCAGAATGAATAAGTGACCTGGAAGACAATATAATAGATAAAAAGGGAAAAGAGGAGACCAGGGAAAAACAACTCAGAATCCATGAAAATAGAATCAGAGAAATAAGTGACACCATGAAGCATTCCAATGTCAGAATAATTGGAATCCTAGAGGGATGGAGAGAGAGAGAGGACTAGAAGATGTATTTGAGCAAATCGTAGCTGAGAACTTCCCTAATCTGGGGAATGAAACAAACATTCGCATCCTAGAGGCAGAGAGGACCCCTCCCAAGATCAAGGAAAACAGGCCAACACCCTGGCATGTAATAGTAAAACTCGCAAATCTTAGAACCAAGGAAATCATCTTAAGGGCACTTAGGGGGAAGAGATTCCTTACATACAGAGGGAGGAACATCAGAATAACGTCAGACCTATCCACAGAGACCTGGCAAGCCAGAAAGGCCTGGCAAGACATATTCAGGGTACTAAATGAGAAGAACATGCAGCCAAGAATACTTTATCTGGCAAGGCTGTCATTTAGAATGGATGGAGAGATGCAGAGCTTCCATGACTGGCAGAAACTGAAAGAATATGTGACCACTAAGCCGGCCCTGCAAGAAATAGTAAGAGGGGTTCTATAAAAGGAGAAAGACCCCAAGAGTGATATACAACAGAAATTTACAGGGACAATCTATAAAAACAATGTCTTCACAGGCAATATGATGACAATTAATTCATATCTTTCAATAATCACTCTCAACATGAATGGCCTAAATGCTCCCATAAAACGGCACAGGGTTGCAGATTGGATAAAAAGACAGGACCCATCCATATGCTGTCTACAAGAGACTCATTTGGAACCTAAAGATACATCCAGACTGAAAGTGAAGGGATGGAGATCCATCTTCCATGCCAGCGGACCTCAAAAGAAAGCTGGGGTAGCAATTCTTATATCAGACAAATTAGATTCTAAACTAAAGTCTGTAATTAGAGACACAGAAGGACACTATATCATTCTTAAAGGGTCTATCCAACAAGAAGATCTAACAATTGTAAATATCTATGCTCCCAACATGGGAGCAGCCATCTACATAAGCCAACTGTTAACCAAAATAAAGAGTTATATCGATAACAATACATTAATTGTAGGAGACCTCAATACTCCACTCTCAGCAATGGACAAATCATCTAAGCAGAAAATCAACAAGGAAACGAGCTTTGAATGATACACTGGAACAGATGGACCTCATAGATATATACAAAACATTCCACCCTAAAACAACAGAATACTCATTCTTCTCCAGTGCACATGGAACTTTCTTCAGAATAGACCACATACTGGGTCACAAATCAGGCCTCAACCGATACCAAAAGATTGAGATTATTTCCGCATATTCTCAGACCACAATGCTTTAAAACTGGAACTCAATCACAAGAAAAAATTTGGCAGAAATTCAAACACTTGGAAGGTAAAGACCACTCTGCTCAAGAATGGTCAACCAGGAAATCAAAGAAGAACTTAAACAATTCATGGAAATCAATGAGAACAAAAACACATCAGTCCAAAACCTATGGGATACTGCAAAGGTGATCCTAAGGGGGAAATACATAGCCATCCAAGCCTCACTCAAAAAAAAAATAGAAAAATCCCAAATTCACCAACTAACTCTACACCTTAAAGAACTAGAGAAAAAGCAACAAATGATGCCTAACCCACGCATTAGAAGAGAAATAATTAATATTAGAGCAGGGATCAATGAATTAGAAACCAGAAACACAGTAGATCAGATCAACAAAACTAGAAGTTGGTTCTTTGAAAGAATTAATAAGATTGATAAGCCACTGGCCAGACTTATCCAAAAGAAAAGAGAAAGGACCCAAATTAATAAAATTATGAATGAAAGGGGAGAGATCACGACTAACACCAAGGAAATAGAAACAATTATTAGAAATTATTATCAACAACTATATGCCAATAAGCGGAGCAACCTGGATGAAATGGATGCCTTCCTGGAAACCTATAAGCTGCCAAGACTGAAACAGGAAGAAATTGACAACCTGAATAGGCCAATAACCAGTAACGAGATTGAAGCAGTGATCAAAAACCTCCCAAAAAACAAGAGTCCAGGGCCTGATGGATTCCCTGGGGAATTCTACCAAACATTCAAAGAAGAAATAATACCTATTCTACTGAAACTGTTTCAAAAAATAGAAACAGAAGGAAAACTTCCAAACTCATTCTATGAAGCCAGCATTACCTTAATCCCCAAACCAGGCAAAGACCCCATCAAAAAAGGAGAATTTCAGACCCATATCCCTGATGAATATGGATTCCAAAATCCTCAATAAAATCCTAGCTAATAGGATCCAACAATACATTAAAAGGATCATCCATGGGCGCCTGGGTGGCTCAGTTGGTTAAGCGACTGCCTTCGGCTCAGGTCATGATCCTGGAGTCCCGGGATTGAGTCCCACATCAGGCTCCCTGCTCGGCAGGGAGTCTGCTTCTCCCTCTGACCCTCCTCCTTCTCGTGCTCTCTCTCATTCTCTCTCTCGCAAATAAAAAATAAATAAATAAATAAATAATTTTAAAAAAAGGATCATCCACCACGACCAAGTGGGATTTATCCCCGGGATGCAAGGGTGGTTCAACATTTGCAAATCAATCAATGTGACAGAACACATTAATAAGAGGAGGAAGAAGAACCATATGGTCCTCTCAACTGATGCAGAAAAAGCATTTGACAAAATACAACATCCTTTCCTGATTAAAACTCTTCAGAGTATAGGGATAGAGGGAACATTCCTCAAGTTCATAAAATCCATCTATGAAAAACCCATAGCAAATATCATCCTCAATGGGGAAAAGCTGAGAGCTTTTCCCTTAAGATCAGGAACACGTCAAGGATGCCCACTCTCACCACTATTGTTCAACATAGTACTAGAAGTCCTAGCAACAGCAATCAGACAACAAAAAGAAATAAAAGGTATTCAAATTGGCAAAGAAGAAGTCAAACTCTCTCTTTTTGCAGATGGCATGATACTTTATGTAGAAAACCCAAAAGACTCCACCCTCAAATTACTAGAACTCACACAGCAATTCAGTAATGTGGCAAGATACAAAATCAATGCACAGAAATCAGTTGCTTTCTTACACAGTAACAACGCAACTGTAGAAAGAGAAATTAGAGAAACGATTCCATTTACAATAGCACCAAAAACCATAAGATACCTCAGAATAAACCTAACCAAAGAGGTAAAGGATCTATACTCTAGGAACTACAGAACACTCATGAAAGAAATTGAAGAAGACACAAAAAGATGGAAAAACATTCCATGCTCATGGATTGGAAGAATAAACATTGTTAAAATGTCTATGCTACCCAGAGCAATCTATACCTTCAATGCCATCCCGACCAAAATTCTAATGACATTTTTCAAAGTGCTGGAACAAACAATCCTAAAATTTGTATGGAATCAGAAAAGACCCCGAATCGCCAACGAAATGTTGAAAAAGAAAAACAAAGCTGGGGGCATCACGTTGCCCAATTTCAAGCTATATTATAAAGCTGTGATCACCAAGACAGCATGGTACTGGCACAAAAACAGACCTATAGACCAATGGAACAGAATAGAGAGCCCAGATATGGACCCTCAACTCTATGGTCAAATAATCTTTGACAAAGCAGGAAAAAACATGCAATGGAAAAAAGACAGTCTCTTCAATAAATCGTGCTGGGAAAATTGGACAGCCACATGCAGAAGAATGAAACTGGACCATTCTCTAACACCATACACAAAGATAAACTCAAAATGGATGAAAGACCTCAATGTGAGACAGGAATCCATCAAAATCCTAGAGGAGAACATAGGCAGTAACCTCTTTGACATCGCCCACAGCAACTTCTTTCAAGATACATCTCCAAAAGCTAGTGAAACAAAAGCAAAAATGAACTTTTGGGATTTCATCAAGATAAAAAGCTTCTGCACAGCAAAGGAAACAGTCAACAAAACAAAGAGGCAACCCACAGAATGGGAGAAGATATTTGCAAATGACACTACAGATAAAGGGCTGGTATCCAAGATCTCTAAAGAACATCTCAAACTCAACACCCAAAAAACAAATAATCAAGTCAAAAAATGGGCAGAAGATATGAAAAGACACTTCTCTGAAGAAGACATACAAATGGCTAACAGACACATGAAAAAATGTTCATCATCATTAGCCATCAGGGAAATTCAAATCAAAACCACATTAAGATACCACCTTACACCAGTTAGAATGGCAAAAATAGACAGGGAAAGAAACAACAAATGTTGGAGAGGTTGTGGAGAAAGGGGAACCCTCTTACACTGTTGGTGGGAATGCAAGTTGGTACAGCCACTTTGGAAAACAGTGTGGAGGTGCCTCCGAAAACTAAGAATAGAGTTACCCTATGACCCAGCAATTGCACTACTGGGTATTTACCCCAAAGATGTAGTGAAAAGAAGGGCCATATGCACCCCAATGTTCAGAGCAGCAATGTCTGCAATAGCCAAACTGTGGAAAGAGCTGAGATGCTTTCAACAGATGAATGGATAAAGAAGATGTGGTCCATATATACAATGGAATATTACTCAGCCATCAGAAAGGATGGGACTGGAGGAGATTATGCTAAGTGAAATAAGTCAAGCAGAAAAAGTCAATTATCATATGGTTTCATTTATTTGTGAAACATAAGGAATAGCATGGAGGACATTAGGAGAAGGAAGGGAAAAATGAAGGAGGTGGGGAATTGGAGGGAGAGATGAACCATGAGAGACTATGGACTCTGAGAAACAAACATGGTTTTAGAAGGGAGGGGGGAGGGGGGATTGGTTAGCCCGGTGATGGGTAGTAAGGAGGGCACGTACTGTATGGAGCACTAGGTGTTATACGAAAACAATGGATCGTGGATCACCACATCAAAAACTAATGATGTATTGTATGGTGACTAACATAACATAATAAAATTTAAAAAATAAAAAATAAATTAAAAAAAATAAAAAAAAGAAACTCTTCACAGTGTAGGGATAGAGGGTACACGCCTCAATATCATAAAAGCCATCTATGAAAAATCCACAGAGAATATCATTCTCAATGGGGAAAAACAGAGCTTTTCCCCTAAGGTCAGGAACACAGCAGGGATGTCCACTATCACCACTGCTATTTAACATAGTACTAGAAGTCCTAGCTTCAGCAATCAGACAACAAAAAGAAATAAAAGGCATCCGAATCAGCAAAGAAGAAATCAAACTCTCACTCTTGCAGATGATATGCTACTTTATGTGGAAAACCCAAAAGACTCCACCCCAAAGATGGTAGAACTCATACAGGAATTCAGTAGAGTGGCAGAATATAAAATCAATGCACAGAAATCAGTGGCATTTCTATACACCAACAACAAGACAGAAGAAAGAGAAATTAAGGAGTCCATCCCATTTACAACTGCACCCAAAACCATAAGATACCTAGGAATAAATCTAACCAGAGGCAAAGAATCTGTACTCAGAAAACTATAGAATACTCATGAAAGAAATTGAGGAAAACACAAAGAAATGGAAAAACGTTCCATGCTCATGGATTGGAAGAACAAATATTGTGAAGATGTCAATGCTATCTAGAGCAATCTACACATTTAATGCAATCCCTATCAAAATACCATCAACTTTTTTCCAAAAAATGGAACAAATAATCCTAAAATTTGTATGGAACCAGAAAAGACCTTGAATAGCCAAAGGAATGTTGAAAAAGGAAAGCAAAGCTGGTGGCATCACAATCCTGGACTTCAAGCTCTATTACAAAGCTGTCATCATCAACAGGTATGGTACTGGTACAAAAACAGACACATAGATCAATGGAACAAAATAGAGAGCCCAGAAATGGACCCTCAACTCTATGGTCACCTAATCTTCGACAAAGCAGGAAAGAATGTCCAATATGAAAGAGACAGTCTCTTCAACAAATGGTGTTGGGAAAATTGGACGGCCACATGCGAAAAATGAAACTGGACCATTCTCTTACACCACACACAAAAACAGACTCAAAATGGATGAGAGAACTCATTGTGAGATAGGAGTCCATCAAAATCCTTAAGGAGAACACAGGCAGCAACCTCTTAGACCGCAGCTGCAGCAACTTCTTCCTAGAAACATCACCAAAGGCAAGGGAAGCAAGAGCAAAAATGAACTATTGGGACTTCATCAAGATAAAAAGCTTCTGCACAGCAAAGGAAACAGTCAAAAAAAAACAAAAGACAACCGACAGAATGGGAGAAGATATTTGCAAATGACATATCAGATAAAGGACTAGTATCCAAAATCTATAAAGAACTTATCAAACTCAACACCTGAAGAACAAATAATCCAATCAAGAAATGGGCAGAAGACATGAACAGACATTTCTGCAAAGAAGACAACCAAATGGCCAACAGACACATGAAAGAGTGCTCAACATCACTCGGCATCAGGGAAATACAAGTCAAAACCTCAATGAGATACCTCTCACACCAGTCAGAATGGCTAACAAGTCAGGAAACGACAGATGTTGGCGAGGATGCGGAGAAGGGGGAACCCTCCTACACTGTTGGTGGGAATGCAAGCTGGTGCAGCCACTCTAGAAAACAGTACGGAGGTTCTTCAAAAAGTTGAAAATAGAGCTACCTTATGACCCAGCAATTGCACGACTGGGTATTTACCCCAAAGATACAAATGTAGTGATCCAAAAGGGCACGTGCACCCCAATGTTTATAGCAACAATGTCCACAATAGCCAAACTATGGAAAGAGCCTAGATGTCCATCAACAGATGAATGGATAAAGAAGATGGAATATTACGCAGCCATCAAAAAAAATGAAATCTTGCCATTTGCAATGACATGGATAGAACTAGAGGGTATTAAGCGAAATAAGTCAATCAGAGAAAGACAAGTATCATATGATCTCACTGATACGAGGAATCTGAGAAACAAGACAGAGGATCATAGGGGAAGGGAGGGAAAAATGAAACAAGACGAAACCAGAGAGGGAGACAAACCATAAGAGACTCTTAATCTCAGGAAACAAACTGAGGTTTGCTGGAGTGGAGGGGGGTGGGGGGATGGGTTAGTGCAATGGTGAGTGCTGTGAATTGTGTAGGACTGATGAATCACAGACCTGTACCCCTAAAACAAATAATACATTATGTTAATAAAAATATCTATTAAAAATTTTTAAATAAAAAAAAAGAGAGAGAACAGATTGGTGGTTGCCAGATATGTGGGATGGGACGTGGGCAAAATGGGTGAAGGGGGTCAAAAGGTACAAACTTCCAATTATAAAATAAGTCCTGGGGATGTAATGTACAGCATGGAGACTGACTAACACCATACTGTATAACTGAAAGCTGTTAAGAGAATAAATCTTGAAAGTTCTCATCACAAGAAAAAGAAATTCATAACTATGTTGTGGTGACGGATGTTAACTAGACTTATCATGGTGATTATTTCACAATATATACAATTATCAAATATTATATTGTACACCTGAAACTAATATAATGTTACATGTCAATTACATGTTAATAAAAATTTTTAAATTTTTAAATTAAAAATAAATACATGAATAAAAATAAAACAACATTATATCATGCCCCATTGTAAAGAATCTCCGTGGGCTGAAGTCCTTTCTAATGAATGAATGAATGAAAGCTTTAATGGATCATGATCCAGAGGTCTGCATAATGCCACAAACTGAACATTCAATAAACAGAATCAAACAAGTCATAAAAGCAGTCTGATCCCACCTCTGTACTTCCACAGTCTGTCCCCGAGAAGGATGAGTTTAAACTTGGCTCAATAATAAAAGAGATGTGTTTGTGCCTCATTTTAAAAACTTTGAGGATGTCTGGTAGAACACATATTTTGGGTTCAGAATGGACTTTTTAGCTTAAGAACAACAGTTTTATATAGAAGAAAAACAACTTGATCGTTGTTTTGTAAACAACTTTATTTATATCCTAGAAAAAAATTTAAATATGAGATTTCAGATATAACAAAGAAGAGGTCTTGATCTGCCAATACATAAATTCATCAACTCACAAGGATGTTAATAAACATCCTTCTTACTGCTGGTGAAATAAGAGGAAGCTTTCTTCAAGATGCAGAAATCCAACACCTGGCCATATTTTAGTCTTCAAGGACTCGCAGGATGTGCTTCCCTAAAGTCATAGATTTAGAATTAACATTACCTAAAAGGCAATGATTGGATTTTTCACCTCTGAAAGAATACAATCCCTCTAACTAGCACAGTCATTTTTGACAGATGAAAACCTGTCAGAAAACTTTTTAATCCTCTTACTTCTCTCCTAATGAAAGTGTTACTTATTCATGCTTTTGCGTCATCGATGGTGTCACTCTCTTCACCTCTCCTACCATTATTCAGGCTTCAAAGCCCCACACCTCTCCTACCATTAGTCAGGCTTCAAAGCCTGAGACTGACTTTCTGGTACCCACCTGTCTCTAACTCCCCAGTCTAACTTCTGGCCCCTTCAACAAGAGCCGTCCCCTTTAGATGACAATAGTCTCTTTTCAGTCTCCCTCCACCCGGTTCATTTTACGCATTGCTGCAGCCCAGTATTCTTTAAATAACGTGTGTATCTCAGGACTCTCCTACTTTAAATAGCCTAAAGTAGAAATATGATGAATAAGAGAAGTTCAGAATGCCCATGCTCACAGAGGATCTGTGTATCTTACTGTACCTATTTCCTGACTATCCACACCCGTGTACACTGTCTACACAGATATATGAGTTTCCTATCTACACAAAGCTGCTGTAACAAATTACCACACACCTCGTGGCTCAGAAGAAGACATATTTACTTCCACGCAGTTCTGGAAGTCAGAAGGCCAACATCAGTTTCACTGAGCTAAAATCAAGGTATTGGCAGGGTTGCTTCTTTCTGGAGGCTCCACGGGAGAATCTAGTTCCTTGCTTTTTTCAGCTACCAGCAGCTGCCCGTATTTCTTGGTTTATGGCCCCTTCCTCCAGCTGCAAAGTACATCAATTCAATCTCTCTTTCCATCATCACATTTCTTTTAATTGACTCCTCCTGCATCCCTGTGATTAGATTGAACCTACCAGACTGATCCAGGACAATCATTCCACTTCAAGATCCTTAACTTGATCACATTTGCAAGATCCCCATTTATAATATATTGAGTGGGGTTTATTCCTGGGATGCAAGGCTTATTTAACATGGGTTTTTTTAGATCAATGCAATCCACCAAATTAACAGGCCAACAAAGAAAATGACATTATCAATCAATGCAGGAAAAGCATGACAAAATTCCATACTCATTCATGATAAAACTCTCTGGAAAAGAGAGGGGAACTTCCTCCACTTGATAAAGTACATCTATAGCAAGTCTCTAATTAACATTATATTTAATGGTGAATGCTTGCCCCCAACCCAAAGATTAGGAACAAATGAAGAATGTCTGCTCTCACCACTCTTATTCATCATAGTGCTAAAAGTTCAGACTATGCACCAAGGGAAGAAAAGAAAAGAAAAGACATGCAGATTGGAAAGGAAATAAAACTGTCCCTATTTGTAGATAACATGATTGTCTTTGCAGAAATCCCCAGGAATTCATGTGTGCACATGCACGTACGCACGCACACACACACACACACACACACCCTAAGTTTCAGGATATAAAATAAACATAGACAGAAAATCAATTGTATTTATACATACTAGTGATGAACACATGAACTCTGAAATTTAAAATAAAATACTATTTATAATCATGCAAAAAAACCAAAATACTTAAATGTAAATCCAACAAAACAGGACTTGTAAGCTGAAAGCTACACATTACTGATGAAAGAAATCAAAAGAGATCTAAATAAATGAAGACACATATTGTGTTTATGGACTGGAAGACTCAAAAGTACTAAAGATGTCAATTCTCCCCAAACCAATATAGATAGAGGTTTAACACATTCCTATCAAAATTGCAGCATGATTTTTTTGTAGCTATGGACAAGACTATTCTAAAATTTACATAGAAAAGAAAAGGTCTGGCATTGCTAAGACAATTTTGTTAAAGAAGGAGAAAGTAGGAGAAACCACTCTTCTGACATGAAGGCTCACTCACTATATAGGTACAGTATCCAGAGAGTGTGGTATTAGAAGAAGGACCAATGGAACAAACAGAATAAAGAACAAAGAAATAGATCCATACCTATGCCCATCTAATTTTTAACAAAGATGTCAAAGCAATTCAATGGAGAAAATACAACCTTTCCAACAAAGAGTGCCAGAGCAACTGGACATCCATAGGCAAAAAGAAATGAACCTTACCCTATGTCTCACGCCTCATACAAAAATTAACTCAAAATGAACCACCGACTTAAATGAAAACACCTAACTACAAACCTTTTAGAAAAAACATGAGAAATTCTGGGGATCTAAGAGCTAAGCAGAGAGATCTTAGATTTGATACTAAAAGCATGATCTAAAAAAGGGAAAAAATGATAAATGGGACTTCATCAAAATTTAAAATTTTTCCTCTGTGAAAGAGCCTATTAAGAGAATGAAAGATAAGTTATAGACTGAGAGAAAATATTTTCAAAATACTTATCAGACAAAAAACTGTACCTAGAACGTATAAGGAACTTCTCAAGGGGCACCTGGGTGCCTCAGTCAGTTAAGCATCTGCCTTTGGCTCAGGTCATGATCTCAGGGTCCTGGGATGAGCTCCCTGCTCAGTGGGGAGCCTGCTTCTCCCTCTCCCTCTGCTCCTCCCCGCCACTCGTGCTCTCTCTCTCGCTCTGCTCTCTGTCTCTCAAATAGATAAAAAAAATATTTTTAAAAAGAACTCTCAAAACGCAATAATAAGAAAACAAACAACTCAATAAGAATGGACAAAGGATTTGAACAGACACTTCACCAGAAAGATACATGGATGGCAAATAAGTACATGAGAAGTTGTTTACAATTACTTACTAGGGGAATGCAATTTAAAACCATAATGATATATCATTACATACCTATCAGAATGGCTAAAACAAAACAGCAATGCTGGCAAATATAAAGAAAAAATCATTCATGCATTGCTAGTGAGGATGTAAAATGAAACAGCCACTCTAGAAAACAGTTTGACAGTTTCTTATAAAACTAAACATGTACAATACAACTTACCAACTGCAGTCTTGGGCACTTATCCCAGAGAAATGAAAACTTATGTTCACACAAAAACCTATATACAAACATTTATAGCATCTTTATTCATAATAGCCAAAAACCGTAAACAGCCCAGCTATCCTTCATGGTTAACAAACAGTAGTACATTCATACCCTGGAATACTACTCATCCATAAAAAGGAACAAGTGAGGGGCGCCTGGGTGGCTCAATCACTTGAGCACCTAATTCTTGATTTCAGCTCAGGTCATGATCTCAGGGTCGTGGGATCGAGCCCTGCGCTGGACTCTGCGCTCAGTGGGGAGTCTGCTTGGGATTCTCTCTCTCCCTCTCTCTCTGCCCCTCCTACTCATAGATGCACTCTCTCTCTCAAATAAATAAATAGTTAAAAAAAAAAAAGGAACAAGTTACTGATATGTGCAACCGCTTGGATGAACCTCCAGAGAATTATACTGAATGAAAAATGCCAGGCCTAAAAGGTTGCATACTCTATTCCATATATGTCACATTCTCAAAGTGACAAAATATATAAATGGAAAACAGATCAGCAGTTGTCAAAAGGTAACGAGGGGTTAAGGGCAGGAAAAACATGAGTGTGGCTATATAAAGGCAATGTGAGGAACTCTTTGTGGTGACAGGTCTCTATGTCTTAACTCTATCAATATCAATATCTTGATTATGATATTATTCTATAATTTTGCAAGATGTTAGCATTCGGGGAAAGTGGGTAAATATATAGGAGCCCTCTCTATTATTTCTTCCAAATGTATGTTAATCTATAATTACCTCAAAATAAAAATTTTAATTAACAGTGTATGTGTTTGTGTGTGTATGTGTGTGTGTGTATAAACTTATATAAATAAATTTATATATGTAAATATACATAAACACATATTTATATATAAATATATATAATTTATATAAATATATTTATATATATATATATAATATAGTTTAGGAGAAGGGTTGAGGTTATGTTTAGAATGTTTAGAGAAAGGCATGTAAAATGTGAAATAAACTTTCCAGACAGAATGGTTAAAAGTGGTCAGGCGGCGCCTGGGTGGCTCAGTTGGCTAAGTCTCCAACTCTTGGTTTTGGCTCAGGTCATGATCTCAGGCTCATGGGATCAAGCCCCGCGACGGGGCCCGTACTCAGCGCAGAGTCTGCTTGATATTCGCTCTCTTCCCTCTCCAGTCCCCCTCCCCCTACTTGTTTGCACTCCCTCTCTCTCTCTCTAAAAAATAAATAAATAAAATCTTTAAAAAAAAATAGTCAGGGAAGGAAGTGAACAGAAGTGTGTAGTCACCACGGCACCTTAGGCTCCCTGTGACCCGGTACCTGCCCCCAGTGGGCCACAGCACCACACTGCAGTGCAGTAGAGATTACGTAGGTACCCCACACTTCCCTTCTAGACACCTAAGCAAGTGGTCCCAGTGGGGATCTTCACTCATCCCCTTGGCCACCATATCCCCAGGAATTGCTTAATAGAAAGTCATCTGATGGCCCATACCCCATGGCCTCTACTGATGACCCACCTGGCTCTAAAAGACTTTCAGAACCAAACCCATCATGGCGCACACCTTGGTTTACCCCTGTCATATCCCAAGACCAACCCTTCCAGGTCATCCAACATCAACTAGACCCTTATCTCCAAATGACACTTACATCTCCTAATTTCCCATCCCACCCCTCAAATCCAGTAATACCATCTTATAATATTCTTTTCAGAAAATAAAGATGAAAATGCTTCACAATTCATCTTATGAAGTCCGCATAACCCTGATACTGAAACTTAAAAGTATTACAAGAAAAGAAAATCACACATCATTACCCTTCATGAACATGAACACAAAAATCCCTAAGAAAACATGAGCATATCAAATCCATCCATATGAAGACATAAAAGCACATCATGATCATTATGGTGAAAAGCAATGTAATTCACATTTAGCAGAACAAAGGAGAAAAAATTATATGATTATCTTGATAGATGTAGAAAAAACTGACAAAATCAATACCCATTATTAATAGAAACTCTCAATAAACTAGAAATGGGAGGAAATTTCCTCATTCAGATAAAAGTCATCTGTGAAAGACCCACATCGCACTGAGTGGTGAAAGAATGAATGCTGTCTCTCTAATATCGAGAGCAAGATCAGGATGTCCATTTTCACCAACTAACATTGACATTGTACTGGAAATCTCAGCAATAAGGAAAAAAAGGAAAACTACCAGAACTAATAAGTGAAATCGGTTGCAAGATACATGGTTAATTTTCAAAAATCAATTTTAGCAAAATTTTAAATTCTGTTCATTAAAAGACATACAGCACAATGTATCTGACAAAAGACTTGTATCTAAAATATATATATACAAATATGATATCATTATGTTGTATGCCTGAAATTAATATAATGTTACATTCAGTTACACCTCAATTAAAAAAAAAAAATCTCACTGGGACGCCTGGGTGGCTCAGTCAGTTAAGCGTCTGCCTTCTGCTCAGGTCATGATCTCAGGGTCCTGGGATTGAGCCCTGTGTCTGGCTCCCTGCTCTGCTGGGAGTCTGCTTCTCCCTCTGCCCCTACCCCTTACCCCCTGCTCATGCTCTCTCTCTCTCTCAAATAAATAAATAAAATCTTTAAAAAAACAAATCTCAATGAAAAGCAGAAATGCCTGTTGTAAAGCTGCAACACACAACTTTAAAAATGCTCTTCCTAATATTAAATAATCTGTAGAAAAACAATATATTTTCAATCAACTCTGTATATAGTACTATGAAAAATAATGGTTTTATACTAACCTCAACAAATATTTTTAAAATAAAATAATACCTTGGAAATTCTGCAAAAAACATTTGGGAAAGAAACAAAATATATTTTGAAAATAAAATAAAATAATAACATAAAATATATAAAGAACCACCACAATTAACAGAAAGACAAAAAAATTTTAAATAGGCAAAGACTTGGCCAAACATCTCACCAAAGATACATATGTATATGAAAAATGTTCAACATCATTAGTCATCAGGAAAATACAAATTGAGACACTATTTCACACCAACCAGAATGACTCCACCCCTGCCCAAAAAACAAGTTTAAAAACAAAATGTTGGCAAAGATGTGGAACAATTAGAACTCATATTCCTACAAGTAGCATATAAAATGATTTAACCACCTTGGAAAATCATTCCTCATAAAGTTAAACTATATCTAAACCTATGATCCAGTGACCTTCACTCTTAGGTATTTAAATAAAGGAAATGAAGACATATGTCCACAAAAAGACTTGTAGAAGAATATTCACAGCAGTTTCATTCATAAAAACCAAAAACTACACATCACCCAAATACCCATCAACGGTTGTGGGGGTCAATATATCATGATATTTTCATACAGTGGAATACTAAGTAATAAAAAGAAACATACTACTGACATACTTAACATGAATCTATCTCAAAAACAATATTCTGAGAAGAAAACAAAGCCCAAGAACAAGTAAAACAAATCTATGGCATTAGAAATCAGAAAATGACTAAAAGGGAACCTCAGTGTGCTGTGGGGGGGGGATGTAAATTGGTGCAGCTACTATGGAAAACAGTGTGGAGGTTCCTCAAAAAATTTAAAATAAAACTACCACATGATCCAGCATTTGCACTTCTGTGCATTCATCCGAAGAAAATGAAAACACTAACTCAAAAAGATATCTGTACCCCCATGTTCATTATAGCATTATTTATAATAGCTAAACATAGAAAAAATTGAAGATTCATCCACTGATGGATGAATGGAGAAAATGTATTTTATATATATATATATATATATATATATATATATAAAATTAAATATTATTCAGCCATAAAAACAAAGGAAATCTTGTGACAACATGGATGGACCTTGAGGGCATTATGCTAAGTGAAATAAGTCATACAGAGAAAACAAATACTATATGATCTTATTTATATGTGGAATCTAAAAAAAAAAACAAGCTCATAGATACAGATAACAGATTGGTGATTGCCAGAGGTGGGGGGTGAGAGAAATGGGTGACGGGGGTCAAAACATACAAACTTCCAGTTATAAGATAAATAAGTCCTGATGGTATAATATGCAGCATGATGACTACAGTTAAAACTACTGTATTTGCATGTTTTAAAGTTCTAAGAGAGTAGATCTTAAAAATTCTCACCACAAGAAATTCTATTCAAAACACACTACGGAGTGAAAAAGGAAACCCCAAGAGAAGCAGAATCTATCTGCATTACATAGAATGGACAGTGTGCATGTAGCCAGAATATTGAGACTCCTACACATCGACAAGAAAAAAGTCTGATAGAAAGATGGGTAAGAGATTTGAAAATATATTTCATAAAAGAGAATACACAGTGGCGCCTGGGTGGCTCAGTTGGTTAAGCGTCTGCCTTCAGCTCAGGTCGTGATCCCAGGATCCTGGGATCGAGCCCCACATTGGGCTCCCTACTCAGCGGGGAGCCTGCTCCTCTCTCTCCCCCTAACCCTCCACCTGACTTGTACTCTCTCTCTCTCTCTCTCAAATGAATAAATAAAATCTTTTTTAAAAAAAGAGAGAATACACAAATGGCCAACAAATACATGAAAAGTTCAACCACATTAGCTATCAGCGAACAGCAAATTAAAACTACAAAGTGAAATACCACTATGAGCAGAGTATAATGACTTAACTTTAAAAAACTGACAATATCAAGTATTAGTAAGTATGTGAAGAAAGTAGAACTCCCACCGCTGTTGAGAGGAATCTAAGGTGGCAGACCTACTTTGGAAAAGTCTTTAGTGATACCTGCTATAACTGAATGTTCCACTCACAGGTATTCATCCAACAGATAGATATATCAAAGATAGGAAATAGCCCCAAACTGGACACAACTTAAATATCCATCAACAGAAGAGCTAAAATATTATGTATTCAAACAATGGAATTTTATCCAGCAATGAAAATGAACACGCTACTTTTACACATAACAATAAAATAATGCTGACTGAAAGAAGCCAGATATACATACTGATTCCATTTGTGTAAGGTTACAATCAGGCAAAACTCATGTATGATGTTAGAAGTAAGCGTAATGGTCACACAGGCAGAAGAACTGGGTAGTGAACGGAAGGAGTACAAGGGAGGCTTCTGGATGCTGCTAATTGTTCTATTTCCTGATCTGCAATGTGGTTACAGGGGTATGTTCACTTTGTGAAAATTGATTGAGCCGACCTCTCAAACCACCCACTCCAGCTCAATGTATTCTACCCACACTAGCCTTCTTTCTGGGCTTCAGAAATGGTGCACGTTCCCATCTCAGGACCTCCGCGTGCCTGCTACCCAGGACACAATTCAGACCACCAGCACTGGTTCCTTCCACCCTCGAGGTTCTGGCTCTCTTTCAAGAAGCACTCCTTGGCCAAAGTGCTCTCCCATCCCCTGTAATCACCCCCCTCCCCTACCGCTAGTCTCCATTGTTCGTATCGCTGTCAGAAATTATCTCGTCTATAAACTTACACGCTGGTTCATTGTCTGTTCCTTCCACTAGAGATATTACACCTGGGAGTAAATCCCCTTGTCTGGCATGTTCCCTGCTGTCACCCCAGGCCCAAGAGCACGGCCTGACAGAGAGTGCATGTCTAATAAATCTCTGTCAGATGAATGAATGTCACGAATGCACTAAGCAATGTCTTCTGCTATGGGATACATCAAGATACAGGCTTGGAAAGGAAAAAAAAGAAGAGGAGAAGATAAGAAGAGAAGTATGCACAGTCGAGTAAAGCACAATAGTACCTCTGGTGCCACTCAAAGCATAAAGCAGATTAGACCCCTACCTTGATGGAGGTGATCTAATAAAGCCTAGGAAATGATGCAGGCATTTTCCCCACGCTAGCTCCATGAGAAATACTGCAAAACATGGAAGGTCTAGTGCCTCAAAGAATCTGCCTTCAGGAAGGTTCTGACCTAAGCATTAATGACTTATTCTAGGCCTGATCTTAATTTAATAACTTTAATTAATGACTGATTTTAATTCTTCAGTTATGCAAGGAAGTAATTCCTGCACCTCAGTTCTTACTTTTCTGTAAGTATTTTTCTATACTTAGAAAACTATAATATGGACTCACACCAAAGGAAATATCCTGAGTTTTCTAGCTGAAATGAAATGAAAAAAAAAACAAAAACCTTTTTTCAGTGTAGAGTGCCCTTCTTGCCTCATAACCTAATTTCTTCTGTTGTTATTTTGAGATGTGGCAGAGAGAAGAGGCATAGTAGGGAGGGAGGCGGGGGGCATGAACAGGCATGAGGCGGGAGGGTTGTGGTATCTGACACCCCGGGAAAATGAGGTGCAATTCTCAGCTACATCTCCTCATCCCGGGAGCCATACCTAGCAGAGTGCTGGGAGCAAGGTGAGTATTCAGTAGGTACCTAATGAATGAACATTCTTCCCAACAACAGTTTTTGTTTTGTTTTTGTTTTTTCCCAACAACAGTTTTAATTAAGAGATTGATGGAACTTCTTAAAGAAGCAGGCTTAGTAGTGTCTTGGTTTCTGTTTCCTAATCCTAATTTACTTAACTTTAGTGAGCAATTAGTACAACAAGCCCCTGGCAGATATACAGCACCAAGCTCCATGCTCTAGGCACACATAAAGCAGAGGAAACCCTCACTGAGAATCTGATAAAGAATAAATCTCTATAATAATAGGATTACTTTATTTGTACCTCATAGGCCAAACCTAGGAATCTCTGTCTTCTTAATGATCCTGTTCTTGGTATTTTTTCTTGTGTATTCATTACACTTCTATTTCATTCTTTGAAGCAAAGATATAAATTCACATTTCCAGCACTGTGTTCTTATCTCCTCCCCCCACCCCCTCACAACCCCTGGGGCCGGCAACTGAAGTAGTTTCCTCAGCAGGATTCTTCAAATCCTTTTAACCATTTCAGATGCTTATGACTTACTTAGAGCATCTTTTCTGTGAAAGTCACAATCATTTGTTTCTCACCAACAGAAAGAGATTAAACGGGAAAAGAAATTAATTATATAAAAAAGAATGCTATTCAAGATACAGCTATCGCAGCATAAAAAGAAAAAAATAAAATTTCTTAATAAGATATAATTGATAATATTTTAGAGCTGGACCCAAATCAGCTAGTGCTAATTTCATCTCCTCATTTTATTAATGGATAAATCAGTGGTAATTTCTAAAATTTTATGGGACAACCAGAAAGAATCGTTCTTTTAGGAGTTAAATCACTCCACCTTATGGGCTGGGGTTTGACAAATAGTTCATGCATATGCGAATGAATGAATGAATGAATGAATTTATAAGTATTCTTCCAAATAACGGTCATAAAGCCATTTAGTGGCATGGCCAGGACTAAAACCCAGTTCTCTTTTTTCTTCCTTGGTAACTCGTAAGTTGCAGCTACTTTAGCAGTTTAGTTCGTTGTCAGGAAAGCAGCAATGTCACCCAAATCACTGACGGACCTTAGTTGTGGTTTTTTTCATTCTGCTTTTAGACACGCAAACAAAAGAAAAGAATGAAAAGTGTCAAGTAGGATGACATAAGAAAATTGCACTGTAGCCAGATCACACATAGAAAATGACAGAAAAAAGGTAGGCAGAGATGGCTCTGTGATTTTCTTCTCTCACCTGATCTGAGAGATAAAAAAGGTACAAAGTTAGAATGCATTAGCTGTCAAATCAACAATATTCCATTAGAGGCACAGACTTCTCTCACAGTGCAGCCATTTTATGAGCACAGGCTTGACACAGTCCACAGCCAGGAGAACACGACGTAGAAATGATCAGAACCAAGGACATAATATGGTAACGGAGGCCATATACTTACTCTTCCAGGAAGTGCTGCTGGGGTCCTATAATGGAGCCTGGCCGGCATATTCTGATCCAAGCAATTATTTCAGCGTGTGTAAACCTGTAGTGTTTCATGACATAACAGGCTATCAACGTCCCTGTTCTTCCAAGACCAGCTGCAAGAAAAGGAAACAGACCAAGAAAGACAAATATAGCAAAGGTACCCACAAAAATCCCAAAATCAAACCCTGCCCAGAAACTGCAATGGTTTCAAGTAAAATGCAAGTGTTGTAAACCCAGACAATAACATAATGCTTTTCTACATGATGTGGGGTTAAAAGATAATTCTAACTCAAGAAATCTTCTAAAAACAGATCATAGAATTAAAATAAGCCTATGTAAGAACATATACAAATCAGAGCAAGGGTCTTGAAAAAAGATCAGGCTCAACCCCCAGGGGTCTTTGGGGATGCCCGTCATTGTGGATACTGTTAAAGCAATGGGGCTTCCATACAAGCACTTGCAAAATATCACCTGTCGGCTGTCTTCACCCTCCCCACCTTGGACCCCAGCCCAGGCTGAGATGAATCTACAGTTAATAGTTTGTCTGTGTGACCTCTGAGTCAGCCGTGTAACTGATTATATTATCATGGCCCATTTATAGCTTGTTTAAATGGTTAGGGTGGTTTTTTTTTTTTAACTTATTGTAGAATAAGGAATCATAGAATCAAAGTTGGAAGACACCATAGATGTCACCAAGCCTCATCAACTCCCTAGCCCACAACTGTTTCAATACTACCTTTATCAGATGGTCATCCGACCTCCCTGTCACTCCATCAGACCCCAGGATTTCATGATTTCCTCAGTCAGTAGGTACGGATGGAGTACCTATGACCTGCCAGGTACTGTGCTAGGAGCTGGGGGCACAGTGACAAATAAAAGAGATATTGCCCCTGCCCTTGGGAGAGTACACCGTCCACTGAGGAAGAACAAAGCAAACAGAAGTGCTCAAATTTCATTTCCCCAGGCTCCTTCATTTTCTAAGAACTTTGGTGTTAGCTTATGTTCTTTATGTTGAATGCACTCACTGTTACATAAGATTAAGTAATACAGTTAGAAATGACTTTCAAAAAAAATGACTTTCAATGAAATACTGGTTATTATCGTGAGCTCTGATTTCTTCAAAGTGTTTTTACCAATTGCTGTATTTTTTACCCTCTCTCCAAAGAAATAACAGTGATAGGACTTAATTTGCATTTTAGCCAATCTTTTTTAAAAAATACACACTGATTTCCTCCTTTTGCAAAAATATTCAAAAACTTTATCAAGCCACAGGTTCTTGATAAGTGGTGGTTGTTCACATACCAGAACAACGGAGGCCCAAAGATACCAATCAACTGACTCATATAACAAGAGAGTACGGAATTCAGGACTAAAATTCCCCCACGGTCCTGATTCTCATCCCAGAATTCTTTCCACTCTTGGCTCGCATCCCGTCACTCATTTTACAGGTACTGATTGAGACTGACTGTGTACAAGCCACCGTGAAAGATCTAGAAACAGAAATATGAAGACAAGCAGGATGCCTGCCCTCAGGAAGTATATAGGACGGAACCAATAATGTTCATTTACAAGCATTTTCTAAATCTTTCCATATCTGGCTTCTTGGTGTTAGACTCAGTACTATAAATTTTTATTTACATATCACCCATGAGCAAAGCAGTATGCAGAGTTATTTTTCCACTACTTAAAAATCTGTTTGTATCATACACACTTTTTTTTTTAAGATTTTATTTATTTATTTGTCAGAGGGGGAGCATGTGAGCACAACTAGGGGGAGCGACAGGCAGAGGGAGAAGCAGGCTCCCTGCTGAACAAGGAGCCCAATACAGGACTCGATCCCAGGACCTTGGGATCATGACCTGAGCCAAAGGCAGACGCTAACGTGCTGAGCCACCCAGACGTCCCTACACTTTTTCTTATAGAAGAATAAAGTGGCTCTGGGGTGCCTGGGTGGTTCAGTCGGTTGAGCATCCGGCTCAGGTCGTGATCTCATGGGTCATGAGATTGAGCCCCATGTCAGGCTCCATGCTCAGCAGGGAGTCTGCTTGAAGAGTCTCTCCCTCTGCCCCTCTGTCCACCTGCACTCACACTCTCTCTCTCTCTCAAATAAACAAATCTTTAAAAAAGAAAAGAAAAAGATGGGGCGCCTGGATGGCTCAGTCGTTAAGCGTCTGCCTTCGGCTCAGGTCATGATCCCAGGGTCCTGGGATCGAGCCCCGCATTGGGCACCCTGCTTGGCGGGAAGCCTGCTTCTCCCTCTCCCACTCCCCCTGCTTGTGTTCCCTCTCTCTCTCTGTCAAATGGATAAATAAAATCTTTAAAAAAAAAAGAAAGAAAAGAAAAAGAAAGTAGCTCTGTCTTTAAACATTAAATTCAGCTAGTCAAATGCTTATTCAAGATTCTCAGGACAGGGTTCTGCTCATAGGACAAGGATATAAGCAAGTATAGGATATAATTTTTGACCATGATGAGTATCAGAGCAGTTGCAGAGTATTAAGCCAGAAACAATAACAAAGAAATGGGAAAGATAACAACAACAAAGAAACTGGGCTCTCAGAGAAAGTGGGGGATGCTGTGTGAGCCTCTGGTGTCTTCAAAGAATGTGTCATTGCTGACACGGATTTTAGCAGACTCTAAAGAATAGGAAGGTCACAGAATATTTTCAGCAAAGGGTGTGATGAATGAAAGCTTGGCTAAAGAATGTGGCAGTGTGTGTCGAGTGCAGAATAAGGTCGGATGGGTGGAAAAGGCCAGAAAATAGAGTACCTCTGAGTCAAGTGGAAGGGCCCGAGCTGAGGTGAAGTAGATTCCAAGTTGTGGACCAAAGACACAAAGGATCACTGAGTTATAATTAGGAGTCTCCAGAGCCAGGTCCACCGTGCTCTGAGTACCAATTAAGTCACATCTCCTGGGTGTATGCATTATTACTCCTCAAATATATGTAAATGATGCTTTGATGAACAAAATTCAACTCATTTTAAAAGTATTAAAGAATTCGTGATATCAATAGCTAATAAACATACAACTGCTATTATGTAAAAAATCTGTATTTTTTCCTTCAACCAATGTAAAGGGCAAAATAAAGTTGCCATGTATTTGGGGGCAAGAAAGTACCATGATAAAAGCAGATGCTCAGGAAGCAGCACACGGACAATGTTGGAAAGTACAGAGAGGGGAGCCAGGGAGCAGCTAGGAGGCTGGGGCAGGAGGGTGAGGTGGGCAGGAGGGCGAGGCGGCTGGGAGGGGCACAGATGGGGCTGGATGGACCTTGGTGATAAAAAGGAGGAGCTGAATTAGAAAGACACTTGGACTGAGTCACAGGGAAAGTCAAAGACGACTGGTATTTCTGG
The DNA here is from genome assembly GCF_002201575.2 of Neomonachus schauinslandi. Classification (NCBI taxonomy): domain Eukaryota; kingdom Metazoa; phylum Chordata; class Mammalia; order Carnivora; family Phocidae; genus Neomonachus; species Neomonachus schauinslandi. The sequence goes on along the minus strand of NC_058406.1, from coordinate 83,403,310 downwards.
CCTGGAAAACTGGTCCAAGGTCAATTTCATCCGTGAAAACATTTAGTTAGAAAAGGAAACGGGAAAGTTGACAGCTTTGTTTTTAATATGCTTAAGAATCTTTTCCCCCCGGGGCGCCTGGGTGGCTCAGTCGTTCGTTAAGCGTCTGCCTTCAGCTCAGGTCATGATCCCAGGATCCTGGCATCAAGCCCCGCGTCAGGCTCCCTTCTCCACGGGAAGCCTGCTTCTCCCTCTCCTACTCCCCCTGCTTGTGTTCCCTCTCTCACTGTCTCTCTCTAGTTCTGTCAAATAAATAAATAATCTTTAAAAAAAAAAAAAAAGAATCTTTTCCCCCAAAAGAGGAGCCCTTTTGTCAGCTTTGCTGGTCAAATAATAAAGAGTATCTTCTCTAATCTCTTCAGTACTTCGAAATACACAGTGTCTCCCCAAATCTAAGATACCATCAAGTCGCCTAACAGTGTGATATGCACCATTATTTAAATTCCACCTAAGTAAGAAAAAATTATACTATGACATGCTACCCATTTTCAGATCCATCCTAGTTCCATAAATGTGAAAGTATGAAAAGCAGTCTCTAAATCAGTGTTTCTCAATCTTTTTTTCCTTATTGCCTCCTCTAAGAGCCTCTTTAAGACATTTTTCCTGATCGTCTCCCATGAAATGTTAGTGCACAGTATACTGCATATCTCTATGTACGGTACGTATATCTGTGCTTTATACAGAAAAAGAATGGTTCCTCCCCACCCCAACCCCTGCAAAAAAAACAATTCTCCCTTCTTGGAGGCAATAAAGGCAGGTTGAAAAGACACATCAAAATGCAAATGAGGGGCACCTGGTGGGCTCAGTTGGAGGGACATGTACTCTTGATGTCAGGATTATGAGTTCGATCCCCACACTGGTGTAGAGATTACTTAAAAATAAAACCTTTATTAAAAAATGCAAATAAAATTACAACCAAGCTCATGTTTACAGATGCTTGACATTCCCTTCCCATTAAGCCTTCCTTTTTAAAAATTATATTTACAATGTTTTATTAGATGAGGGGTGTGTGTGTATGTGTGTGTGTGCGTGTAGCCTGTTTCCATCTGAAGTACATTTTGCCCCAGATCAAACATCAACATTCTTTAGAAAAGAGTAAAATTTAATTGTGGTCTCAGTGGGGCTCTTCCTTTAACATTAGAGTGAAGAGCAATTTGCCTTTCTGTTTCTGTCCAGAGCAGATGCTCTCTGCCTCTGCAGCGTTGTTAACTCTCAGACATCTGACAAGACTATAGGTAATCCTGTGCATAAAACACAGCGGAGACATCCTGCTGTAGGAACCTCAGTAGGAACCTGCGTAGCAGCCAGCGCCCAAGGACTTTCTAGAGTCCCTCCTTGGAGTCTCCTCTCTGTCTGGAGAGGAGATGGTCTTTCTGGAGGCAGCCCTACCTCTCACTGCTCCCCTCCCTGTGCAAAGAAGGGGCTGTCCCATTCCCTCGGCTAGGCTCCTAGTCACACACACAACCAAAAAAGGTGGTGCAGAAAATTTTCAAATTTCTCTGAAACTAAAGTTGCTTCCCCCTTTTAAAAAGAGTCTATAATTTAGATCTATAAAAAGAATGCACTTAGCACTCAATAGTTAGGAGCTCTTACCACAATTCAACAGAATAGGAACATTTCACTAAGTTTCTATAAAAACTTTAACAAATTTCTTAAAGCGTTCATAATTAAAGGGCTCCCTGACACAGCAAGACAAGACGTTGAAAAGTACTCTATTTATACCAAGTTAAATGCTGATTCCCTTGTAGTTCCAGGCATTTTCTGATATCCTACAGAATATCAACAATCACATACCAGAACATCACTGTGTTCCCATTTTTTTAAATTATTATTTGTGCTAGAAATTTTCAAAAACAAATCATAGCCATCCTTTTTATCAACCAGAAGGTGAACTATAGACACTGGATCATTGGTAAGATTTCACCCATTCCCAGCAAATCAATTTCTAGTTTGTCTCTCTATCTAGCACTTTATGTTGAGGCATGACATCTTCATTCCCTTTCCAGCAGCTACTGAAGTTCATGTGACATAGGATAAGATTCTCTCTCCCTCCTCCTTGTACTTCAGTTAAAATGCTCAGTGATGCTTCAATTCCCAGAAAATTAAACTGACTTAATTAGGGCAGATGTCAAAATAATTAACAGGCCTCTAGTAGATAAGTATGCTATTAAAAGCAATACAGCTGTAATTAAACGGAAGGTGTAATCTTTATAAAGGAGTCCTACATGTGTGTACAAGTGGAAGCAAATGAAATAACATTATCCAAAAGATGTCACCACATGTGAATGTGACCTTCCCATACAAGAACTCACCTCAGTGCTAATGGTTCTGATTTTAAATAATAATATATAAACCTCTGCAGTATAAAATACATACACACACAACTCATATACCCATACTGTATTTTTTTAAATGTTAACATTCACAAATCTAGGATATAATACAGAGAATACCTGTAATAAGAATGTTGAACATCAGAGAGTTTCATTTTTATAATTTCAGTTAGGTGAGAAATGCTATCAAGAGAGATGCAGATACCCAAAAGAAAATGAAAACACTAATTCAAAAAGATATATGCACCCCTGTTTATTGCAGCATTATTTACAATAGCTAACCTAAGTGTCCATTGATAGATGAATGAATAAGGAAGTATATATATATATATAGAGAGAGAGAGAGATGTATATGTATATATGTATATATAATGTAATATTACTCAGCCATAAAAAAGAATGAGATTTTGCCATTTGCAACAACATGGATGGACTTAGAAGGTATTATGCTAAGTGAAATATGTCAGATGGAAAGACAAATAACATACAATTTCACTTATATGTGGAATCTAAAAAACAAAAAAAAAGAAAGAAAGAAAGAAAGAAAAAGCAGAAACAGACCCATAAATACAGAGAACTGGTGGTTGCCAGAGTGGAAGGAAATGAAGGGAGGGACAAAATGGGTGAAGGGGAGTGGGAGGTACAGGCCTCTAGTTATGGAATGAATAAATCACAGGAATAAAAGGCACAGCATAGGGAATATAGTCAATGGTATTATAATAGCGTTGTATGGTGACAGATGGGAGCTGCGCTTGTGGTGAGCACAGCATAATGTATAAACTTGTCCCATCACTATGTTGTACACTTGAAACTAATATAACATTGTGAATCAACTATACTTCTGTTAAAAAGAGAAAGATACTGAGTTTTAATGACAGTTTTGCATTTCTTCTTCCATGAATTTGTCAATCCAACATATGACACGCAGATAAGCTCTATGACTTGGTAACCATAAAATTAATCGACTAGGAAATAAGGCCAAGTTACTGGGAGGAAAAATACTAATACTAATTTTGTGACACAAAAATAAACTTTGAAAAAGAGCGCACAAACATCTCCTACTAAAGGTTGGTAGCTGCTATAGTCCCATTAGCTCTCAAGGTCCACTGATATTTGAAATGTGCGCAATGCTGGCTTTTTCTCGGGCCTGGGCAATCTTTAACAAAATGAGCTGGGAAGGCAAAGTCAGAACGCAAATGGACCCTATCCAGGGCAAGCCAGCTCCCCACCACTCCACCGTGACCTGATGAGAACTGAAAGCACTCTCTGGATGAGAGAACAAGACACCTTCCTAGCCCGATCCCCCCCCCCAGACCCCCCCACACACACACCCCCCACACACCCCCTCCTCGGAGAGCTAGGACGTCCTGCACGCCAGGGCCCCATCCGGCTAAGAAACCGGAAGAGGAGGGGTGGCGGCGGCTCGGCTGAAGTGGATGGAGCCCGACACAAGGAGCCCTCAGCCGAATCGGGGCCACGTGCGTCTCTCCGGGTCTCTGGCAAAACGCAGCTTCCCGTTGCCGCTCACATGTCAGCCAAGTACCTCCACCTACTCAAATCTTAAACATAGAAACAAAGGCCTACAAAATGGTATTTTAATTTCTGTCAGAACCGAAGCCATGCCTGTCTGAATAAGTCAGTTACAGCAGCACTAGGCACTTGAAAAGAACAGTACAATCCCCAACACCTACTAGGCAATTAGCATAAACTCTAGTGATCAGACTCAAAATCGTGAGAGCAGCGCCACCCAGTGGCAGGAGGAGATGCTGCGTGCGAGGAACTAGCCTCCATCCCAGAGTGGCCAGAGATTATTTCCTGTCACTCCAATCAAAGACCCCAGTAAAAGACCTCCATCCAGGGCTGGAAACTCTAAGACGGAATTTGATCCTCCTCAGAGTCTAACAACTAGGCTTGGAGAAAATGTTATTTCACATTTTCTGAGTAGCCATCACGAGGTTGCCAGCTAAAATGCAGAATGTATGTTCCGGGACATATTCGAAACATACTAAAAAAGTATTCATTGGTTTGTCAAAAATTCAAATTTAACGAGGCGTCCTGTATTTTTATTTACTGAATCTGGCAACCTTAGGGCCCCTGTAGTCTGAAAGACCCCTGCCTGAGGAAGTACCCACCCCTAGAGAGCAGAGATTCGTTTATATAACCAAGTCTTTACATAACCAAGTTCACGCAAAGAAACAGTTAACACATCTGCAGCAAGCAAGCTCGCCAGCGACCCCAGCATGCTGCCATCCGCTAGCAATGGGCAGGGAAGACACGCTGGTCCGTTATGCAAAAGACCAGTAAAGGAAGCGGGGAGTAGAGGGCAAAATGGGGCCCAGACGGCTGGGTCCTAAAATGGGAGCATTAAATAGCACATGGGTGGAGGAGGGTAGAAAGGAGATTGGCAATTCTGGAAGAAAAAGAGGGGGGAAACTGCCTCTTGACAGCTATACCTAGTCAGGGCATTGCTGCCGACCCACAGACGGGGCCATGTGGCGATTGCCTGGCGTCCGCGAGCAGGATCTGGGTAAGGTAAGGCCGGGGAAAGGCAGACCTCCACGGATTATCCGCATCCAAGCAAGCCTTGCCTCGGGAAGGGGTTATTTAAATGGGTTTGTGTTCCAGTGTTCTCAGACAAACAAAAACACTCGTGGTCCTTTTCGGCCGCCACTAGCTGGTTTGGCTCTGCATGACTGGCAGCTTTCGGCCGTGTGCCCTTCCAGAGTGGCCGCCGAGTCCGCACGCACCTTTGCAGTGAACCGCGATCGCCCCGTCCGTGTTCTCGCAGATGTTCAGGAACCTCCGCACGATGTTGTCGCTGGGCGTGCTGCCGTCGATGAAGAACAGGTCGTAGTGCTCGAAGCCCGCGTCTGTGAAGCGCTTCGCCTCGTAAATCTTTTTGTTCAGCCTCACGACTGCCGTCACGTTGTGCTTTTTGAAATAAGGAAAGTAGGCTTCAGGGGCGTGAAGAGGATAGCCTGAAGGGAAAACGGAGCTGTGAGCAAAAGGCACGCATTTCCCCTGACACACCCAGGAGCGCCAGAACCCTTCACGGTCAAGTTTGTGAATCTCCACAGAGCTTACGAGGAAAGGGCATTTCCTGAGAGAGTAAAAAAGAGGTGGAAGCACTTTCCTAAAGCAGCAGTCTGAAGAGCCGTACACACACACACACACACACACACCACAGGAGCGGGGAGAAAACCCTACTCTGGATATTGGAAATCGCTCATGAAAATCCGAAACCTCTACCCATAGGATTCAAATCCTGGGAGCATACACTCCTCCCAAGCCAAAACAAAGGCGTCCGGGGGCCACTCAAAGGTCAAAGGTGCCCAGGAGGCCTGCTGGCATGATTCTTTGTGCTTTTTCTTCCACTTGACAAATACTTTTAAGATTTTATTTATTTATTTGACAGAGAGAGACAGCAAGAGAGGGAACACAAGCAGGGGGAGTGGGAGAGGGAGAAGCAGGCTTCCCGCTGAGCAGGGAACCCTATGTGGGGCTCAATCCCAGCACCCTGGGATCATGACCTGAGCTGAAGGCAGCCGCCTAACGACTGAGCCACCCAGGCGCCCCAACAAATACTTTTCAACTACAGTTAAAGCCCTTGTGCTGGGTGATTCGTTTCACTCTATAGTGCAATCCCCCACAAAAGAGAGGAATAATTATTAAGCACCTACCACGTCTAAGTCACCATTGTATATCATTTCTTTTAATTGTCCAAACAGCCTGTTAAGGTAAGAATAGTAAACCCCATTTAACAGATGGAGAAACTAAAAACGTTGAATGATTTTTTGGTAGACATTCTCACTGGGGGAGGCACAGCGGTACAGATGGTCAGCCCCTAAACCGCCTTCCGTTTCCAGTGGATCCAGCATCGTGTGAGTATTCCTGGGAGCTACAGAGTCAGCTGGGTTACAGATATGCGACCTAGACTTGGCCAATCAACCAAGGTGACTGGGGGCAGGGGGCCTTTGGCCACTGCAGACCTGGCCCGCAGCCCCAGGGATTCACACGGGACTAACTTCTCAGCACCCTGATGACCACACCTGTCACGTATGCAGGGTTCACTGACGCAGGGCATACCGGGTGAGACAGTCTCATTCAGAACTCTTTCATGATGGTGGGTCCAGAGCGTATGGGCGGCATTAGCCCGCAAAGTAAACCAGCAATTTCTTCGCTGCGTCCTTGGCCGTATCTCGTGCTGCCTCAGACTCTGCATATGCTGGTCATTTCCTATTTTCTCTCAGCAGCAAGCCAACCCTCCCATGCTGGGGCCAGGGTCTGCAGAGGGCATTTGCAGCTGGCTCGCTGTCAGTTCAAAACATGGGAGGCATGAAGCACAACTGGAGTGACTGGAGGCTTCTGGGTAGGGGCCAGGAGGCTTCAGCCGAAGAAGATAGGAGCAACCAGAGCTCCCAGCTCAGCATCGTACTCCCAGTACCAGTCTGCGGCCCAGCCACCTGGTCTCTGCTCCTCAGCCCCCAAATGCACACACCAGCTGGTGGCATTCCCTTCAAAGCTCCCAATACCAGCCTGGCTCCCCTTCCAAGCCCCCAGATTCTGGTGACCTCACTTTCTACCTTTCTAAAGGCAGGAGCTCTTTCCTCCATAATATTCTGGTTTCTTCAGTGTTGCCCTTTTCCTTTTTAGCCTTCTCTGTAACAAATCCCTTGTATTAAATTCCCTCTGTTTGAAATGGTGTGGTTTCCATTTCCCTGCCTGGACCCTGCTGAGACATCATCTCCCTTGGATCCTGTTCATTTTCTAGGCCTCATTCTCCAGCCTTCCCTTGGAGGCTGTGAGATCCCCAGCATCATTCCAATCAATGCCTTTTTTGGTTTAATTTACCAGAGGTGGTTCTGCTGCCTGCAACCAAGAGCCCTAACTGGTATCCTTGGCCAAGGTCACACAATGGATGGAGGCAGAACTGGAAGGCAGATCAAACTACTCCGCGGCCCAGATACAAGATTCTCACAGGCCATGCTGCTTCCGGGCAAACAGGTAATACAGAGCTTATTTTCAATCTTCTGTGTAGAAACAGTAACTTACACACACACATTTAGAGAAAATGGATGCAGTTTTCTACTTGGAAAAAACAAATCTGTTTTCCTACTTAGTTCAAATTATTTTCCAGCAACAGATTTACAACCTAAAGGAGAAAAGAGTTGTGGTTGGTGGGGGAACAAAGGCAAGAAGGAAATGTAGATAAAATTAAGTTTCCTTATAACGTGCAGCCCACTGACAAATACTTGAGACAGTCCTCTAGGAACTCCCAACTGTTTCAGTACTTTGCTTAGAGGGAAAAACAACCTGAGTTTGACAACAGCTAGGCCTCCAGTGTCCTGTAAGTCTTTAGCTTATGAAAATCCTCTTGGAAACTTCCTTTGTCTTTACCTCCCCCAACTCCAAAGTATCTAATCAATTGCTCCTCACCGTCCCGGGGCAGATCTTTCTGCCCATGGGTCCTATCCCCATGCTATAATAAAAATACTTCTTTGCACTGAAAACATCTCAAGAATTCTTCCTTGGCTGATGATTTATGGACCCCACTTCAAACCACATCAGATGGCATAAGGAGACGAGCTTTTCTATCATGTAAGAATGGGAAGGAGAGTACTCATAAACACATGGGAAGTCTTCCCCTGGTGTGGCTGGTGAGCACCTCTGACCCTGGGTTCCTAGCATACCTGGCACCTCTGTGATGGCACCTGTTACCAGATGTGCTAATGGTTGGTTTGGTGTCTATCCCCTCCCCTCCTCCACCAAGAAGAAGAGGAGGAAGAAGTTTCTTCTTATATATTAATTTCTCTCAGGAGTAAATATACCTAAACCAACTGTTAAGAGAAATTATGTGTATATCTGGGTTTTTAAAAAACTGGACAGTTATTCAAATATGGAAATAGGACATTGAAATAATAATAATGATAATAATCATAACTAACATTTACTAAGCACTTACAATGTGCCAGGCACTAAACAAAGTGCTTCATATGGATCATCTCATTAAACCTTGCAATTACCCAGTTATTGCTGCCTAGAAAAGTAAACTAGCCCAGGCACACACAGCTAGTAAGAGACAGGGGCAGCATTTGAACCCTGGCAGTCAGATTCCAGGGCTTGTGCTGGGGCTGATTTCAAGTAAGATCCAACTTGACTCTGTTAGGTCCCCAAATAAAGGACTGTTATACGAACATTATGGGCTACACTTCCTAGAGTTCGTGAGCAGGTTTCTTTAAAATCCTCAAAACTGTTTCAAGTGAGTTATAACCAACGACAGTGACAATATCCTATGACGTCTGAATAACTGTTTGTGGGTGTTATCACTGCATTTCGGACTGGTTTTAGCAGCATGCAGAGAGGACAGAGCATTCAGCAGCCCCTTCCTCCATTTGGCCACTAGGTGGCGCCCTGGCATCAGTAAAGCACAGGCAGAGCCCAAGAGCCGACCAAACAATTTCAGAGCGGAGAGATTCCAAATTCCTCTCTTCCCAGCCCCTCATTTAAAGTTAGAGCCCTGAAGAACAGAGTCGAATGACTAGTCCACCCAGTCATTATTAATAAATTTGGGGTGCCTCGGTGGCTCCGTTGGTTAAGTATCTGCCTTCGGCTCAGGTCAGGATCCCAGGGTCCCACGATGGGCTCCCTGCTCAGTGCGGAGTCAGCTTCTACCCCCCTTCCCCTTTTCGTGCTAGCTCGCTCTTTCTCTCTCTCTCTCAAATAAATAAATAAAATCTTTTTTAAAAAAAGTTAAAACTTCAAAATGGGCAGGTAAATGTAGGAAGCAATAAAATGTTTATTTAGGCTCATTAATGAGAAAAATGTAATCAGAATATCTGCTATCTAATAAGCACCTATTCTGTGCCTGACACTGTGCAAGACACTTCATCTAGTATCTCTAATCATCACTAGATGTGCATTGTGCATCCTTTCCCCCCTGTTTGACCTACAAGGAAACGGATGCTCAGAGAAAGTTGCAAAGCTCTGGGAAATTCACACAGTCAGTAAGGGGCAAAGTCAGGTTCCTCTGCCCAAGCCCTGCACACCTGCTTCTCTCATTATATGACCAAGCTGAACAGGCTTCAGATTGTTGCCATTCCCTGCCTCAGGCTATCTTTCTCTGTGCTTTTTTTTTCTTTTTTTTCTTTTTTTTTTTTTTTGAGAGAGGAGAAGGATTTTGCCACCTGAGAGTTTGGGGGATTTGGGGGAAAACTGGAAATCCAAAATATGTTTCATTCTACTGCTTTATTATTCATGTACCAATTCAAATTTATTTAACCAAAAAAAGGTAGGGCTCTTCTCTTCCCCACCATCAAAACAATGTGAACCAAGATGAGCGTAAAAAACTCTACTTGCTCTGTGTTGACACAAGGCACACTTAAGACTCTTACAATGCATTCTGCCCAGATCGCAGGATTTTAGGGCTTCTTTGCCTACATCCTAGCAACAGCTATTTGAGTGTTAATTTCTGTAAAAATCTACCTTTTCTATTAACAAACCCCTAACATGATTTTCAGCCTCCTCAGGAAACACAGTTTCTCAATTAAAAAAAAAAAGGCAAGCAAGCACCTAGATTTCACTGTAATTGGATCAAGTTTATTAGTTCCATCATACAATTATTTTATTAAGCTCAAAAAAGATTTACAAAGTTAAAAACTCTTTTACAAAAAATATGATGAAGCTTCTAGTGACTATTCAATCTTAAAATGGGGAGTCCAGTCAAATGTCAATATTTACTAATGACAGCCTTAAGTGAAATTGTCCTAGATATCATAAAAAAACAACAAATAGTAGGTAAATAGCGCTTTCAGACCTTTTTTTCCTCAATGTAAGAGGGCACAATAGATGTATGGGGGAAAAAAAGATGCATATAGAGCAGTATCTTAAGTGTTTATTTCTAGATTATGTAATTATAGGTGACTTTTTCTCTATATTGCTTAAATTTTCTGTAGTGAGCATGTACCTCCTCTGTAATAAGATGAAAACACAGAATTTGGAATCAAAGAGACCTGTGTTTGAATCTACACAATGCCACTTTCTGGCTGTGTAAATCTGGGAAAGTGAGGTAACTCCTCCGAGCCTCTATCTTCTCTTCCGTAAAATAACTATTACCTCCCTGAGACGGTGGTTCTGATCCTTGAAGAGATGATACATGTACAAAAGGCTTATCAGCCCCATTCCTGGCATATAAGCAAATGTAGCTATAATTATTTCCCAGTATTATAATATGAGGCCAAAAGGAATTTTTAAAGATTTTGGCAATTAAGAAGGTACAATCTTCCCATTAGAAAATAAACAAGACACGGGGATGTAATTAATATACAGCATAGGGAATGTAGTCAATAATAATGTAACGACTGTGTATGATGACAGATGGTAACTAGACTGAATGTAGGGACCAGGTCCTGATGTAGAGAAATATCCAATCACTATATTGTACACCTAAAACTAATACAATATTGTAGGTCAACTGTTCTTCAATTAAAAAAAAAAAGAATTGTCACACAAAATATTCATAGCCTTTTTTTTAAAATATTTTTTTAAAGATTTTATTTATTTGAGAGAGAGAGAGACATAGCAAAAGAGGGAACACAAGCAGGGGGAGTGCGAGAAGGAGAAGCAAGCTTCCCGTGGAGCAGGGAGCCCGATGCGGGGCTCGATCCCAGGACCCTGGGATCATGACCTGAGCCAAAGGCAGACGCTTAATGACTGAGCCACCCAGGCGCCCCTATTCATAGCCTTTTATCCACTGATTCTACTACTTAAGAATTTAGAGAGGAAAGGAGAACTACAAAGAAATGTAGGAACATTTGCCACCCATGAAAATTGAAAAACTGTAAACAATGTAGATCTCATTCAAAAAGTAACAGCATCATGGCACAGCACTGAATAATATACAATGCAGTCATGGAAAAGTATAATGAAAAGCAACATTTACTACTATGGAAAGAAGTCTGTGATATGTTAAGTGAAAAAAGCTGATATAAGACAGTAATCATGGGGCACCTGGGTGACTCAGTCGGTTAAACGGCCAACTCTTGATTTTGGCTCAGGTCACGAGATCTCAGGGTTGTGAGATCGAGCCCTGTGTGGGGCTGTGCGCTCAGCGGGGAGTCTGCTTGAGATTCCCTCTCCCTCTCCCTCTGCCCCTCCCCTCACTCACACTCTCTCACGCTCTAAAATAAATAAATAAATAAATCTTTCCTTTTTTAAAAGACAGTAATTGTGATGCTCTACTTATAAGAAAGAAAGGTTTATTTCTGTAAGTGTGTGTGTGTGTGTGTGTTCACTGGAAGAGGAAAAAAATGTGTGCACGGAAATACAGAGAAGCAGATGAAAAGAAAATTAAAACCCCCATAATCCCACCACCAACTCCTAGCCCTAGAAAACTTGGGTAGAATTATAGGTCATTTTTACATGCTTTTTATTAATTCACCTGCATTTTGTTTTTTAATATAAGCATGTATTAACTCTCTAAAAATATCTTAAATGATTCTATAAATTACACCTCTCATCTTGAAGAAAATGTCATAAAACACAGGAATCCGAAATGGCAAAATTCTTTCAACTTCATCAAACGAACACCCACCAACAAAGCCATGACTAAAACCATACACCTACTAAGATTTTCTGGGTCTGAGTCAGATCGCTTTGCACAGAAGGCCAAAGGTAAACTGAATCAATTCTGTCTTGAAAGACCAACTGCCAGAAAGCAGTTTCCTTAGGCACTTAACATGTTCCTCCTGACAACCCAACGTGACAGAGGTTAATCAATGTCTGGAACAAAATAGATTCATTAGCAAATTCATGAATGAGAAGATGTAATTCTGGCTTCAGTACACAGGCCTCCTATTTGGTAGCTTAATTCTCTAGACTTGCATTACCCATCACAGGGAAACCATAATTCAAACAGAGTTCCCCGGAAGAGATGTCGTGGGCATGAAGTGAGAAGCACATCTGTGGAAACTCAAACAAATCAGCAAATCTGAATGCATGATTCACAATATACAATGAAACTAGCTTGTAGAATTAATACTTAGGAAGATAATGGTGATAAAAGGAGAATAAATCTAAACTCGGGGTTTCAGATTATGTTCCTTCAAAAGACTGATGTTCCAGATCTATGAACAGATAAAGAGCAAAAAAAAAAAGGGAGCTATTAGGTTCATAGGTGAAATTTTTTAATTTTATGTACTCCTCCCATAAATTATTCTTAAACCTTTGGTGCCTATCATTACTTGTCTTCTAGGAATGTTGGCAGATGAAAATAAATAAATAGATAATAAATATTAATGGGAAAACTCACATAGCTAATTTATGTTTCATTCAAAAGACTTATTCTTTGTTTTGCTTTTTTTTGTTTTCCTGAGTATGTGTGCCCCTGTCTAAACATACACTGCAAATGAGTGATTTACTTACTGTCAGCTGGAAAGGTGTTCTCGTTGTCATAATAGAAATAAATAGATCAGTGCAGTGGCAATGTTTAGGAGCCCAGCTCTGGGATGGAGAACCAGTTCCCCCTATTACTCTGGGCATATTCCCTACTCATAAGTCTCAGTTTCTCCCTCTGCAAAATGGAGATAAGTGTATCTATATCTCATAGAGGTGAGTATTAAATGAGATAATGTGGTGCTTAGATAGTAACTAGTACATAGCAAGTACTCAATAAATGACACCTATTGCATCATCATCATCATTGTTATTGTTCCACATGATGTTCCCCAAAGATTACCTTGATGTAGCACTCTACCACCAAATAAATCTCAGAACCACTGATAGAATTCAATAGTCTGCTTACTAGTTTGACCAGCCTGCTTCTCAGATTCTTCTTTGATAACTGGGTCAGGTAAAGTGCCTATTTACGGCAATTTAAAAATTTTCTAGTTTTATTTATTTTTTTAGATTTTTATATTTTTATTTTATTCATGAGCGACAGAGAGAGAGGCAGAGGCAGAGGAAGAAGCAGGGAGCCCGATACAGGACTCGATCCCAGGACACTGGGATCATGACCTGAGCCTAAGGCAGATGCTTAACCGACTGAGCCACCCAGGTGCCCCCCAAATTTTCTAGTTTTAAAACAAGATTATAGTTCTACCTACTAAACTATAATATTTAACACGCTAATTACTACTGTTCAATTTTTTAATAAATAAATATTCTTTGGGGACTATTACCAAAAGAAAGGATTATCTTAGGAAATTAAAGAAGATGAACTGAAATAAATTTTTGGATGGTAAAGTAAAGAAAAACCTACCATTTTCAATTTTGCTTTTTGGATGTGGTCCACTAAATGCTAAAAATTTTCCTGGAACAATCCAGTTGAAGTCACCATTTTCAACTCGCTGGTAGAATTTTGTGAGAAAAGAGAAGAAAAATATTTTATAATTCTTATACAATTTAGGAAACCCTTACAAATAAAACTGCTTTTCACTCTGTTAGTACTATTGGATGTACATGAAGACAAAGTAATACAGCTTAAAATAAAAACATGCATCTGATTCTCAAAATGGTATTTCAATCCTCTTCAGAAAAAGCTTTACTATCTAGACTGTTTGAAAAGTTTTAAAAACTTTACTTAAAGTGGAGGTACTTTGCTTAAAATAATTTTGTCTCCTGGCTACCCTGCAATAAAATGAAATGAAAACAAACATTGCTTGTCCCCGCAATAAATAAAGGGAGAGAAGATAAAAGGAAATATAAGCACTTTCCATGAACATGGTAAACATGTTTTAAAGAATGAAAAAAAATTATAAATATCAGGGTCATAATGAACACATTTCCATTTTTTTTTTTTCTGTTTTTATAGGTTGCTACTGTTGTCAATGCTGATTTTTCAACTGGGAAATGGAACGAGGCAGGAGTGAAGAACAGAGGATCATCAAACTCCCGAGGTACACCACAAATGAGTCAGCCAAGGTGTCTGGCAGGGGTTGCAAACCTAAACAGCTACAAAGGCCAGGTGAGAGACATAAATAATGGCAGATGGCTCCTCAGCTCTGGCTAAAGAGTCACCCTGCAGGAAAGGCTAACTGAATGTGGCTGACCTGCTGAATGGGTTTTTATGTGAATCTCTCTATAGTTGATGTTGACTATTTTAAGTTTTTAAATAAAATGAAACCAAATAAAACACGCCTTTGGGCCGACTTTGATCACCAGTTGTCAACCTCTGGTCTACACTCTCTCTCTAAAGGATCCTCAGAAAAGGCTTGAAGACCAGGGAAGGGGCCCAGCATCCTTCCACTGCTCCATTATCTCCTCCATTTCCTTCCCTTCCCGATGTGCCTCTAAACCCCTGGAACACTGGGGCAGGGCTGAAGGTACCCCCAAGATTTGCAGGGAATTGGGACACATCTGTGCATGCATCATAAAATATATATGTATCACTTCTTCACATAAGCGTTCTTTAGCCCACCCAAAACCCTCACCCCCACCCCACCACCAGGTCAGCTTCTAGTCTCCATCTCCACCCTCCGGGCTCTCTAGCACTGCACAGATACCTCCACAGGCTGGGAAGGAAAGCAGTTCTCTTTACTGGGCCAAGAATATCCATTAAAAAAGCTTTCTTCTCCACCCCCACATGGCACATACAGTAGGAATGTGTATCAAATACAGTCTGCATTCTACTGTAAGAGCTTTTAGGTATTTGTTCGATTAATTGGAGTAACACCATCAAGGAAATTGGAGCCTCTACTTGAATTAGTTATACTACTATTATCATTTCCAATTTTCATTAAAATCAAAACTTAACTGTACAATTTCTAAGTTTAAAATGACATGTTTCCTTCCAGTTATAAAAAGTTATAAATGAAACTTTACGTGACACCTTATAAATGTCCGAATTGCATTAATCTAACTATAATAAATATAATATCCCCATAATACCAGAAATAAAATCTTAGAGCTACTGAGTGTTATGATTACATATGCCAAATTGTATCTCAGGCGTAACTATCTATTCATAACGATTTGAATAAAGAATCTAATATATAACTCTTTATGATAATTAAACTTTTTCTTGTTTAAATAAAGCAGTTTCTAATGGTCCAATATCCCTCATAAGTAATTAATAAGCTTAAAACATTACTTAGAAATTCCAAAATAAAGGTATGCTCTAATCATCATGCTCTAATCATCAAAAGGCCAAAGGCAATTCTTTATGAACAGTAAAAGAAAATAGGTTTCTATGTTCACTATTTCTGTATCCTAGACCACTAAGTAAGCCTAGATAAATATATTGTGCTATGTCTATTTATTTGGGTTATAGACATTTAGTTAAACAGTAACCTTTTATAAACAATCATATGGAGAAAGACAGTGGACTTACTAAGATACATTCACTCACAAAACCAAAAGAATATGTTTGCAAATCTGCCTACCCCAAAAGATAAACATTAGATAATATTGGACTATATTCAGTAGCCTGGATAAGGTTGATGGAGTAAACAATGAGATTTGGGTCTTAGATTCAAATCTGAAAAAAAAATTAATAAGAAAGTTAACAGCTTTCAACTGACTCATATAAGCTTACTTCAGTAAGCTTCCCAAATTAATATTTGTGCCTTCTTTCAGTGAATTATACAAATATCAATATTTATCAATAATAAAATATTTAAGATGACACAAATTGGTTTTCTAATTAAATACACACACTTCAAAGAAATCTAGATCAGACAGGAACTGAAGGTACTTTCCAACCCTACCATATTTTACAAACATCTCAGCAAGGAGGAGGCAAGAGGATGGTTTTACCTCTTACATTCCAAAGCCTACTGCCTACCAAGTACTATGTAGGAAAACTGCACCTGTTCTTCACTATAAGGAAATAAAATAAAAATAAAAATTTGAATTCCTGAAACTAATATACTTAAGTGTTAATACTCACTTTACTATAGGATTCTTCAGTCTACAAAAGATTCAGTCTACAACCAGATTTCTTTGAAATAGGTAATTCTGTTGATGCATTTAAATATAATTTGGGGGGAAAAAGAAATCAAGGTTGCTTACAAAGTAAATAACAGTATTAAAACTGAAAAAAATTAAAAAGTAAACATAATGTGACTTGAAAACATAAATTCTTACAACTTCTAAGAAATACTTCTTTGCCGCTAAGGCATGCCTCTGTTGTAATGGTCAGAAATATATTTTTCAGTCCCAATACTGAAAATCGTTTGGCCTTTTACCGTTGTAATAAACAGACAGTAAAATAGGAAAGATAGGCCTTGAGGTCAACAATTACAGGATTGATTCCCTTACTCCGTCACATGCAACTCACTTCATGCTTACAGCAGCCCTATGAGGTGGGTGTTAGCGCCATCTTGTACCCATTGCTATAGACCAAAAGTTTGTGTCCCCTCAAAGTTCATATGTCAAAACCTAATCCCCAGTATGATGATATCTGGAGGTAGGGACTTTGGGAGGCAGTTAAGTCATAAGGATGGAGCCCTCATGAACGGGATAAGCGTCCTTATAAAAGAGAGCCCAGGGAGTGTGCTTGCCCTTCTACCATGCGAAGACACAGGGAGAATATGGCCACAGAAGAAGGCCACCAGACACCACATCTGCTGGTGCCTTGACCTTGGATTTCCCAGCCTCCAGAACTGTGAGAAATAATTGTTTGTTGTTTAAGCCACCCAAGGCATGGTATTTTTGTTACAGAAGCCCAGATTAAGACACCAATTAAAAAAAAAGTTGCATTACACTTTGAAAAGAGCTATAATGGAAGTATTTAAGAGGTTTAACGATGGCACAAGGCTATTTGAAAAATCAAAAAGACAGAACTACAAAGTTTCCTTTTATTCATTAGAAAGTACCTTCCTTATGTTTCCCTAACTTCTAAAACAATAAAATAGTGTTGATGGTGTAGTTGTATTACATAAATACAAATATGCTGCAGTAATAGGCACTTTACGTTCTTAAAGCAAAGTAAATATTTGAGTTATTTGGTTTAAATTAAAATGCCATGCCATCTGGCTTTAGATAATTAAACTCTAGATTATTAATTTGGATGTGCTTCTGAGAGAGTGTGGTGGAGGGAAAGAGGAGGGCCCCATGTGGATGACTGTTCCACCTCTGCTCATTCCAGCTGGGGTAGGGAGACCCGGCCGGTAGAAAACCCTTAGGGGACTGCTCCAGCCGCTCAGACCAGATGCAGCCGCAGGCAGCAGGAACCCAGGGCATGTATGCAGGTGCTGTTGCTCAAGACATGGCAATTTGAGGTCACAAGCACATATACGATTGTTGAAACTTGGAAGCAGGTGCCCTCACTCACAGAGAGTGTGTTCAGCCACAAACCCAGAGCCCTAGAGAAGGGCAGCATTTCAGGTGGGCAAAGGAAGAGAAAGTGCTTGCAAAGGAGACTGAGAAAGGTGGCCAGAGATGCAAGGAAGAGAAAAGCAAGAGATGGAACCTTAGAAGTTAGGGAATGAAAGGGAGTGTCCAGAATTAGAGAGTGGCCACAGAACAAATCAAGTAGGAAGGAGACCGACACAACCATCTGGTTTGCCAACTCTTCGATGAGCAAGGACAGTTTCATGAGACTCACAAAGGTAAAGGCCAAACCATAACCAAATGACTGACTAATAACAGAGTCAAGACTGCTCTGTTAGGAAGCTTGGAAGTAAAAGAAGGGGCAGAAACCAAACAGCAATTAAAGAGGAAGAAAAAACCATGGGAAATTCTTAGACAAGGTAGACCTCAAAACATTTTGTAGTGTTAACCAACATGATCTTTGAACCAGCAATGGGTACAGTGGATTAATAGATGTGGCAACACTGGGTCCCTCCGCATTAGCAGCTGCAGTGTCCAGGAAGGAGTTCTGCTTCCTTGAACTTGTAGCCTTTGGAGTGGTATAATCAGTCTTACAGGATAGCTCCAGGGAAATGCTTCTAACAGTTCTTTGAGTAGTCACATCCCTGTGGGAGGCATACCTCCACAGTTCCTCCAGGTGGTGAGGATGTGCTCACCTACCTGCCTTCTGGAGCTTGCTTAACTCCAGTCCTATGGCAGGAATTTACAATAACAAGGGCGGAAATCCCCAGGTTTCCAGTTCTGTAATCCATGAACAAGAGGGCAGACCAAGCAAGCAACACCCAGATTACATTCTGGTTTGGTAGACAAACTCTAATCCCAAGCAAAGCCTTGAAACATCACACCTCGGGTGTTCAACAGCCGTAACTCCTGCTGTCGACCTGAGATGGCAGATTGAGCAATGGGAGACCTAACCTTCGTGCTCAAGGTACGTACAGAAGGCCATCCTCGGGAGTCTATACCACCCAGTCAGTTTGACAATTTACTTACTAACTGCAATGAAGGATAACATAATCAACCTGGAGACAGTCTCTGCTCATATATTAAACCAAACTGATGTTACATGGACAGCCTGGTTGAAGACTATAATACCTAGCAATCTGTATTGCACATAAATGGTTTAAAAAAAAAAAAAAAAACACCTCACTCTTGGGCACCTGGGTAGCTCAGTCGGTTAAGCACCTGCCTTCAGCTCAGGTCATGATCTCAAGGTCCTGGGATCGAGCCCCACATCGGGCTCCCTGCTCAGCGGGGAGTCTGCTTCTCCCTCTCCCACTGCCCCTCTGCCCCGCTTGTGCTCTCTCTCTCTCTCTCAAATAAATAAATAAAATCTTTAAAAAAAACTCACTCCTGAAGCATAGGTTGGCTGGTAATGAAAGAAAGAAACATCATTTAAAGATGTTATCTACCACAGTCGGTACCTTTTTCCCCAGGAGTGTTACTAAAAAATCAGAATGCATTCTTCATTCATAAGTCTTGGTTACTTTCCATTGAAAAGTAGTTACCTTTAATAGATTATATCAAATATCCTGGAAGGTGTTACACTTCTGTTTTTAGTATTCATTCAATCATTTATTCTTTCATTCTACAAACGTTTAATGAGCGCCCACTATGAGTGTACTACACTACTGGGTACTTACTCATACTAAGATGAATAAGACATGGTTCCTGAGCTCAAGGAGCCAGAGTGCAGGGAAGACACAGATGTGTAAACAGAGCATCAAGGAACACCGTGTGAGAAGAGCTCCCACGGAGCTGAGGATGACATAGACACATCTACATAAATATCGTGGGCAGGAAAGAAGGGATCACAGGCAGGAGGGGGAGCAAGAGCATGTCGGAAGGCACAAAAGCATGAAGAAGCACTGCCATCTGGGAAGCTATGTGGATTTGGGTCTGAGAAGAGAACAGAAAAGGGTAAGAGTGGAAGGGAAGGAAAACCCATGTTAAGAGGGCCTTTGGGGCCATATTAAGGAGTTTGCTTTTCCTCCCACTTTTGGTCAGTGTGGGGCCCATGGAGTACTTAATGCAGGAGACTGATATAATCAGACTCAATTTCTACGACATATACTCTGATAGTAATATGGAAAAGGCCCAAGAGTCAAGACCCACTCTCAGACATCCAGAATCAACCAACACTTTCTTGTAAACAGTTCTCACGTGGGCTCCGTTGTAATGTGGCTAAGATAATGTGAATGTCGCCTTCTAGAATAACAATGTTCTTTTCCCAAAAGAACACCCTGTAGGTGAAGAGAGCCAATAATGACGACTTATAAATTGCTAGCCTATCTCAGGAGCAAAATTTTCCACATTCAGCCTGCCACGGATGAAGGAGAAATTCTGTGTAGACAACTCATCTGATAAGCACGAAGAGAGGGCTTGTGACAAAGGTCAGACGTGAGAACTTCTACAAGAATATATGGATTCTAATGACAGACGATAAGAACAAAGGCTCTAACCCCACACATGAAGAGATGAAATTGCAGGGAGCCTCTTGAGGAAAAAAAAAAAAAGAAAGAAAAAGTATTGCACTAGCAAATACACTGAGAAAACAGGAGGTACTTAAACATCTGTTCAATAAATGAACTGAAAAGTCATCAACTTGAGGCCATAAAGAGTGTAATGCAGCTTCTTGACCCTCACATAACAAGAGTTTATCTGTACACCGTTATTTCTGTTGGACAAAGCTTCCCACCCAGTGAAACAGAATGCAGTTGCCTGGGTAGGGACCAGGGCAGCCCGAAGCCCCAGGCCAGTCGTCAACAGCTGTGAGCTATAATCACAGGGTGCTGAACAAATATTATCCTTTTCCACGTGTGCCTTGATGAGAGAAACAAAAGAAGGCCCGTGTGCTGTGACTCCATGCTCAACTGGGCAATAACCCGTCAGTCCGTCACCCGGCCTGCAGTAGCCAGGGGCGACCCTAACCGCCCATCAAGTAATGACTGGTAAAGTGGCCCTGGGTTGGCAGCATGTGAAAGCAAAGTGTCAAGTCAGTAATTCTGGGAACTATCCTCACACTGACAATGCTACTTCACTGAAAGCACTTTTTTTTTTTCTCAAAAAAGGAATGATTCATGGAGGGAAAAAAAAGATAGTGGAAGATATAAAATAACTCCAAGAATGAAGTCAAAGTAATTTCTTCATTTTTGAAGTAGGCTTTATATAAACCTGAAGCTCCATCTAATCCCCAAAAGGGTGTTTAAGGCAACTTCTAGCCATTGCATGGGCCGAATTCTGGATGGGATAATAAATGCCTGCCACGGCCATGAGGCATCTCCACGTGCTGCCCCTGAAGCCTGTTTCTTGCCTTTCTCTCCCCCTCCCTCTCCTGGGGACAGGATGCTGCTCTGTGTGTGGCCAACAAAGAGACATCATTGAAACGGCCGCCTTCCGGTAAACAGTAGAAAGCCCCTCAGAGACATCCAAATAACAAATGTAAGACACAACTTCAAGTTCTCTTCGAGAAATAATGACTTAAAATAATGCTTAAGAGCAGCACCATTAATTTTCGGCAAGGCCTTATTTGGTAAGGATGGTTCCCCAAAAAAGAATTTTAAAAAGGCTGACTGAAGGCAGACTCTGTGTATGGGTGCTACTTCGGGGTCTCACAGGCAGAGTATTATCATACATGAGCAGTAACGATATAGAGGTTTGTGAGGGTACGGTATGTGAGCCGTAGCCTCACATACCCATAGGAACATGATTTGATTACTCAAGCTCTTTCATCTTCACTGCTGTTCCCGAGGGCAAAAGGTCTATTTCCACTTGTCAAGTGAACCCATGAATGGCTACATTTCAAAGGGGTGGCCGCTCTCTCAGTTCTTTGAAAGTACCTTAAGAAACCTGTTGGAAAAGTATGAATGTTTGGACACTGATTCTTAGGAGAAGTTTTGGGACCACCTTCTTGCAGTTACTTTATGGGACCTTCATGGCATAGCTGCCAGAATTACATCTGTTTATCAGCATCAGTGTGAAAAATGCACAGTTCAACAACTTGGTAAAGGACCTGAGAGACCACATTTTCGAAGATACTTTTCTTCATCAATAATTAATGGGCCATTTTGCAAGTCCCATGAAAATAAAGCAAGAGCCTGAGATATCTTACCCCAAGCCTTCTAAATATGACATGGCTTTAACTCTTATGTGAATAATTAGATCACCTGAAGCAAGGCCACATAACTTGTTCTGCTAATCCCATGTCATTCTGAGGGACCCCAATAGATCATGGCCAAGCCTGTCCCTACAGAATCTGCCTCTAGCTACATGCAGCTACTGAGCGCTTAAAATGTGCCTAGTCCACGGGCACCTGGTGGCTCAGTCGGTTAAGCTTTTAACTATTGATCTCAGCTCACGTCTTGATTTCAGGGTCATGAGTTCAAGCCCCACATTGGGCTCCATGCTGGGTGTGGAGCCTACTTTAAAAAAAAAATGTGACTAGTCCAAACTGAGATGTGCCATAGAGCAAATGACACGCTGAGATTTGAAGGCTTAGTTCAAAAATAAAAATGTAAAATACTTCATTAACAATTTTTATATTGATTATATGTTGAAATGATATTTTAGGTATATTGGATTAAATAAAATATATTATAATTAATTTCATCATTTCTTTTTACTTTTTCTAAATGTGGCTGCTGGAATGTTTATAATATCTATAATTATCATATTTCTATTGGACAGCACTGTTCTAGACCCATGAATCGCAGGAGGAAAATGGACATAACCCTTTGCAGAATGAGCAAAGGTTTACCTGTAGACTTTATAAAATGAGTATTTCCCACGTTCTGCTGACCTTGTCGTTAACATTTGGCATTCTTATCTTAAAACTGCCCTTCAATCTCACACAGAGATGCAGTCTCATTAATTTTAGGCTTTTTCTTGAGCCAAATTATATATTAAATGTATTTCAGTCAAGAAGTGCCTTTGAAAAGCTTCATCCTGAACATCCCCCATAATCAAGACTTACAGTCTTCTAATTTGTTGCCAATGATAAAATCTTACTTTGAAAACCACAGTGTGTTCATTGGAATACTGACTTTGTTGGAACACACGAAATATGTGTATCTAGCTATCCCACAAGTACACCCAATGTCCAAACTCGCTAAAGCCCACGAGAGAACAGTGAGAGAAATTATGACAAGAAAGGATCAGGCCTTCCTGACAGATTGTCAGGAAGAGAGTTCCTTTATTTATTCATTAAGTAGCATTTATGAAATGCTCACTCCCCAAAAAGTATAGTTCTCTTTGTGATTTTCTTCTCTTGGTCTTTATGATAGAATAGATATATCAATCTCAGAAAGGAAGTAATATGACAGAAAACTTTTCAAATGTTCGCCAACTGCTTCCTGCCTCCCATTATTACTTGGGTTGTTGTTGTTATTGTTGTTTATTCAGGTGAGGATATGACTACATTCTTAACAGATTTTTTTGGTTGGCCGGTTGGCTGGTTTGCAAGAATGAGACTCTACTGTCTCAGGTTTTTCAACAGCTTTTCCGACTACCTCTCAACATCAACATTAAATTTTTTAAAATAAAGGGGGCGCCTGGGTGGCTCAGTCGTTAAGCACCTGCCTTCGGCTCAGGTCATGATCCCAGGGTCCTGGGATCGAGCCCCGCATTGGGCTCCCTGCTTGGCCGGGAGCCTGCTTCTCCCTCTCCCACTCCCCCTGATTGTGTTCCCTCTCTAGCTGTCTCTCTCTCTCTCTCTCTCTCTCTGTCAAATAAATAAAATAAAATCTTTTTAAAAATAAATAAATAAATAAATAAAGGGGCGCCTGGGTGGCTCAGTCGTTAAGCGTCTGCCTTTGGCTCAGGTCGTGATCCCACAGTCCTGGGATTGAGCCCTGCATCAGGCTCCCTGCTCGGCGGGAAGCCTGCTTCTCCCTCTCCCACTCTCCCTGCTTGTGTTCCCTCTCTCTCTGTGTCTCTCTCTGTCAAATAAATAAATAAAATCTTTAAAATAAAATAAAGTTTAAAAAAAAGATGAAGGAATAAGTAAAATATCAACTAATCTTTTCTCTTTATTAATGGTATTTGTTCCTTCCTCCTCCTCTTGAGTCCCCACCCCAATATCTCCTTTAATGGAAATGGTGTTAGCGTTTTGCCATATGATTTTCTCCATGTTCATATACATGGAACATGAAACTTATCTAATTTGGAAGCCCACTTTAAGAAAAGAATACAAAATTATGAAGACAAAATTAGATATAGGACCTTAAAAAGGTGCCCATGAAAGTGGGAGGGGGTCTCTAAAATTTAAGCTTTATTAGCTTCACAGGAAATCAGTTCTGCTCATATAATACAGATATACACATATGAGTGAAATAGGATCTCATTATTGTTAAGTAAAGGAGGGGATTATATTATGAGCACGTGTCTGTATCTTTTCTTCTAAACGACATATTATGGAAATCATTCCAAGACAAGTGGTATAGCTCAAATTCACCTTTTCACATGAGCACATAACATTCCATGGCACGTGTGTTCTATAGGTTATTCAACCTTCCCTTACGAGTGCACAGTCTCTGTTTCTAATTGGGGTGGGGGCGGAGTTTGAGGGGGTGGATTCTTTTGCCACTACTAAAAATGCCACGTTGAACAACGTTTTTATGGTTTAAAAAAAAAAAAGGAATACTCAAGACTTTTAATTGTACTAAATTTATTAATTTGAGGAGAAATAGCAGTTTTATGATGTTAAACCTTTCTATCCAAGTACTCAGTATAAATTTTTTCACTTAGTCATATCCTATCCACAAGGAATTTTCAATCCAGTAAGAAAAATAAAACCAAGATACAGGAAACATGGAAAGTACAAATTGTAACACATGAAATTGAAGGGAGAAAATACTCAGGAGAGTAATGATCTGTGTAGATGTGACCTACACAAAATGGAGGAGGGGAAACGTTAAAGGGGACAGGTATCTGGCAGAAAGGAAGCTCAGCCAGGACATGGGGACACTCAGGAAGCCGTGAACACAGAGCTCAGTGGGGCTGGCATGCAGAGGGTGCATGGTAAGCAAACAGAAGACAAGGCTAGCAAGGTGGGCTAGAGCCCATCCACGCTAAGAATGCCAGGACAGGGGAGTTTATCCCCATTTCCGCAGGGCAATGCAGTTTGGAGCCAAGAATGATGAGAGTTCTGTTCTAAGATCACTCTGTCACGTAGGTGAAAGACAGACCAACAGGGAAGAAGGGCCAGCGCTCGTTAGAGAGTGCTTCTAATAGTCCACAAGAGAGGACACGACACCTGAGCCAGAGGGAAGGAAGTGAGAACAGAAAGGACAGGAAAGATGAAACACAGCCCAAGAATTCAAATACTGGTTAGATTAGGGAGGGAAAGAGAAGCATTTCTGTTCTTGAGCCTGGGTAAACTGCAGGATAGTGGTGCCATTAACACAGATGAATGAAGCAGAAGACCGTGTTTGAGTGAAAGATCGTCAGTTTCTTTTCAGACATGTTAAGTTTAACATGTAAGCAGGATATCCAAACAGACTTCCTGAACTAGAGCCCAAAGGGGGAGGGCTGCCCTCTCTTACTAAGGGTAGTGATAGATTTCACAAGTCCTCTGGAGAACCCCAACAGATGAGCTCACTTTCATAGAATGTTGGGCCTAGTCACTTTCTACAAGCTTCTCATCTTCCAGAAAAGCTAACTGCTTCTTCAGTGTCTTCTTATACCACAACCTAGCTGGGGCAGCCCTTCCCTAAACTCTAAACAGGCAAGACATTATTCGAAAGCTTCATGATGCTATGGGGAAAAAATTCAGCCAACTCTTACAACTAGGTAAATTCAGCCATATTTCAAAATAAAATTTATGCAGTCAAAAATATTACAAGGCACAAGTCCAGTTTTGTTTTAAACAGAACCTGAATTTTTAAAATAACAGAAACTCAGTTTCACTATCAAACTGTACTTCGAAATTATTTTTTCTTATAAACTAAATGTGCAAAGTAACTGTTATCAGAGGTTTGGTGAAAGAACATTATAGATATGACATTTTCCCAAACTAAAATTTTGGTGATTCCTGGTTCAAAGGCAATAACCAAAGCTGAAAGGACAAAACTGACAACTATAGAAAACTCCAGAATGTTTTTATTTTAGCAGCCACTCAATTTGCTATACCTGAGTGTTGGGGGGCAGGGGATTTTAATTAACATGAAATTATATCTTGTAAAAAGTTAAAATGTACAAACCTCATAATGTTCATATTCATCCACATCAAATGTCTCAAAGTCAAAAAATCCATGTTGTAATCCCTAGAAGCAGAATTTGAATTAGTTTTTCCACACCAAATTGATAAGTCCTCTAGCCATTCCTAGAATTCCTGCTCACAAATGATTCTCACTAATCTGAAGGAAAAAGCTTGAAACCTTTCATTCATAATGCATATCTAGATACCATCTTCTAACATCGGTAATTTTGTATTGAGACTTTCTCACAAGTGGGACTTAACATTTAGAAAACCATGAAAATATGTTCCACAAAATATATCTAGAGTCCTAATTTACATTAGTTTTATATGTAATAAATTAATTATATATATATAATGGAACACACTAGCAAATGTAGAATTAAAACCTATTGGGAACTATGCAATTAATTCATATCAAACTATGATAGGATTTATAATAGTGATTAACTTTTCAGATAGGAGAAGAATATTCTTGGGAGGTTTTGTTTTCCTTTTATCATTAATGAGATACTTAGCAAAAAGGGCATTTCTACTTCATAGGCCCTTATTTGTTCCTAAACCTCTTTGAGAGCATTTGTTTTCTGGTCATAGTTACTGACAGAGTAAAAGTGTACTTGACTGCTCTTACGATTTAGAGGAAGAGCTGATATTTTTAACAACAAAAAGAGAACATTCATTACTCCTTTTTATAACTAATGACTTAGAACTTTTAAAAACTATCCAGCTTGCTCAGATATAATATTTTGAAGAGGACAGTCTTTTATTTTATAAGTCATGAAGCTGTACAGATTATAATAGAATACAAAACCACTGTTACTTTTAAAAGTTACATATTCAAGTCATTAAAAATAGAAGAAACTATGAAGCCAAGCTCCAGTACATCTATCTTCAAAATAGTTAGAGACCAATGTTTTCTAAAATGCAGAACACAGATCACCTGCAACAGAAGCACTTGCAGTAATTTAGATTTAAAATACAGTCCTAAACCCCTAAATCCCAGAACTATTAAATGTGATTCTCTGGGGGTAGATCAGCATGTTAACATGCCTTCTAGGTGATTCTTATAAATGATAAATCCTGACAACACTGGGTTAGTCAACCCCTACTATTAGAAGCAAAGCCAAGTTATTTAAATTATCTTACCTTTAAACAAAGCAACTTAAGTGGATCCATATGCACCATTCCAGTGAAAGAAGTGAGAAAAATATACCCGGGCCTTCAACCTTCCTTCCTTTCTCTTCATTTAAAGTGTGTATTTATGTATGTTTCTGGGTGCAGTTCACACCCATGTAAACTATGCTTATGATGATGCCAATACAACAAAATCAGAAAGATATGCTTCCTAAAGAGGCAAAAATGCAGCCATACTCTGTCTACACTCTTAGGAGTCTGGTACTCATTGCCATGGCAATTGCCCAGAATATGGGGTTTATTTAAGGTGGAGTGAGGTAATGTGTCTCAGTTGCTTAAAGACATGTTGAACATCTGTCAGATCTTCTAAAATCTCATCTGCGTTTGGGTAAAATAAACCCCAGCATTTGATGAAACAAGAAATTTACAGAAGACCTTATCCATGAACAAAGTCACACCTTTCCTCTCTAACAGGAAGGATGTCATAAATTTCTATATCCAGTTACCAAGCCACCATAACAGGCGGGGATATTCCAGTGTGAACTCTTCCTGAACTTCATACATTTATAAAAGAAATAGCCTGTACCAGATGGCAGAATAGGCAAAACAGTAACAACAACAACAATAACAATAATAAATTACTTGTTTTTTCCCCTTGGGCATACTTCTTAAATGCTGTAATTGTGGATTATATATTGATTCATCTCTCCATAAGGGTTCTTAACTTGTGATACTAGAAGTCTGGGTTGGTGACATTACTTGCAGGGTGAGCTAGAGTATTTTGACAGTCTTTAAGTGGAAAGAAAAATATTTGAAACTATTTTAAACTTTTACAGAGTTTAAATTCATTTTAAATGAAATATCAAAGTCAAAAACATACATAAAACTAGCATACTTATCATACCAATTTTCTCAACTCAAAATCAGTCTTATATTACATCAGATTTCAAAAGAAACTAGAACAAGAATCATGCTCATAGTGTATCTATAATCCATAAGGACACTTGCCTATGGGCTATGCAATATGTACATTCCTGACTGATAAATCATGGCTATATGTTCAAGATGGAATGATGTACTTTGAACCTTCATTAGAATTTCACAGTATAGGGGCGCCTGGGTGACTCAGTCAGTTAAGATGAGGTCATGATCCCAGGGTCCTGGGATCGAGCCCCACGTGGGGCTCCCTACTCAGCAGAGAGTCTGCTTCTCCCTCTGACCCTCCCCCTGCTCATGCTCTCTCTCTCTTTCTCAAATAAATAAAATAAAATCTTTTTAAAAATTAAAAAAAAAAAAACTTCACAGTATATAGCATGCATGACTTTTCAGTAAATCAATGCTTCTAGAACAAGTTCTAAAAGTTCTCAAAAATATTTTAGATTCACTTCTCCATTATACATATGAGTAACTTAAATAACTATGCCTCCAAACTGTAAAGTGCATCAAATCACCCGGAAGGGCTGTTCAAACACAGACTGCACGGCCCCACTCCCATAATTTATGGTTCCGTCAGTCTCGGAGAAGGACTGAGAATTTGCATCTCTAGCAAGCCCCACACTTTGACAAACCATTGATTTATAAGACACCCTGATAGGATATTAGAAAGCTCCAAATTGATAGGGAAATGTGAGTTAGAATGAGCCCTGCTAATAACTCCCTGTGGCCCTAAGAGTGACTTAACCTCCCTGGGGTTGTTTCCTCAGCTAAAACAATGAGATAATAGTATCTGGCCCACTTACTTCTTTACCGGCATGTAATATCCAGGTAGGAAACCTACATGGAAATGTTCTCCTCCACATGAACAGAGGTGCGGAGTGGCTTCCTATCTCTCCCACACCAAGCTCGAGCTTGATAAGGAAGCTGAGCCGGTGACAAAGCAATGTCACAAGCACAGAGGCAGATAGAAGCAATACGTCTGCCCAGGAAGAGGAATCATTTAAATGAGAAAGGGAAACCCCTTCTACTTCAATAAGGAGCTAGAGAGTTACCCCCGGGCACCCCTCAATTTGCTCGACAGGCTATATTTTACAGATCAATCATTCCATCAAGAAGTGGAAAGCCTTCTGCTAACTGCCTGCCTTCTCTTCTCTCCAAAGCAAACAAGGATATTGACATTATTCCTTTTTCATATTTTGAAACTTCTGCGCCAACTATAGCAAGGAGAATTATTATTACCTTTCTGATTCCCTGCAAACAGTCGAGGATGGTGAGATTGTAAGTGCAATTTCCAAAGGAAGCATCCCTATAAACACACACACAAAAAAAATGCACATTCAGAATATTCAAATAATAAAATACCAAAGTCAACTGAAGACTGCTTGTTTGGCTTCACAGCTGTCAACGTGGTAAATTAATGTAACACATCAGATCCTACTAGCTAACTACTCTTACAGCTTCAATGAAGCATTTCTGAAATTGCTTTAATCCAATAGGCAGAATTAGGAAGAAAAGCAGATCTAAGAGCCTGAGCTCTGAAGTCAGATTGCCTTTGTTCAAATTCCAACTCTGCCACATACTGGCTGGAGCCTTGAGCAAGTTATTTTACTTCTGCTGCTTGGTTTCCCATCTCTGAAACGATGTTACTGATGGTATCTACCATTCTTAGGATTGTTGTCAGATTGCATTTAATAAATGTAAAGTCCTTCATATAAGAGCCTAGCATATAGGAAGCACCTAATAAATATTATGACTCTTCTTTATATTATTAACAGTGAACTGGACTGTTTCATTAAGTAAAAGATTCACAATCACTAAAGGTATTCTGACAGAGGAACAACCACCTATCAGGAATATGGTAAATACAAGCATAAAAATGTAAGGAGGACAATGTAGGCAGGTCAACAGAAGCTAGCTGTTATTTTCTTGGATTAAATGCCACCCCTCCCACCAACCCCGCCCCCCCCCCCAAAAAAACTATGGAAAACTCAGTCACGCTTCCAAACAATCTCCTCTCAGGATCAATGGGAGCTTCTAATGCACCATGAAGTGTTGTATCAAAAGGAATGGGAATCTACTGCACTGAAATTTGAGTACTTCATACTTTATTCAAGTTTTTAGAGCAACTTAGCAGACTTGCTTTAGGCAACATAAAACTGAAGTATCAAGTTCAGGTCAGTTAAGCAAGAACTGGCACTGGAGCTTTAACACTAGCAATGTTCCAAGGTGTCCAAGGCAAGAAACTTGACCTCAAGGCTCTGTCTCTCTGCCCAGCCCCCATTGCTGACCCAAAGGAACAGAGCTGTCAGGAACCTGCCAATGACAAAGTCAAATGCACCACACAAAGGCGGTCCAAGGGCGGCAGTGGGGAAGGTGCCAGATGATGATGTTCCTTGGAGAGAAAATGACCTTGAAGGGCTTTAACATATAATTAACATAAAACTGAGTTTTATATCACAACCATCCAAGGTAACTTGAACCTATGGCCGCTAAGCCGTGAATTAAAATGGAGCTTCAACATCACTGGGTTTCAGCATCCTGACAACCTCATACAAAAACAGTAAGTTAGAAAAGCGACTTAACAGAAATGCTTAAGTCCTGAAACTTCAAAGTTAACCTATGTAAATAAGAAGGGTTATTCTTGATAAGTAAGTTTGATTTCAAGACTTCTTTTTTTAATGCCCTCTGAACTCATGGGTCACTGGAAACCAAAATAGACCCTTTTCCAATACCTTGTAAAGACATAAACCATATGTTAAAAAGCAAATTTTAATGGACTAAACCAGAGAAAGGTGTAGCTGGGGATCCAAGATAAAATAGTAGTTTATATAAATAATCACATATTCCTTTATACGCACTTGTCTCTTTGGGACAAGGGTTCAGAATCTTTTGTGTGTCATGAACCCCTTAGCAATCTGATGAAGCCTATGAACCTCTTTTTTCAGATAGTGTTTTTAAATGCATAAAATAAAATATAAATGAATAACAGAAGGCTAATTCAGTCAAATTATCAAAATATAAAAAACTTATAATACCATAATATTTAATTATTTACTGTTTTATTAACATAAACAAGGTCTAGTAGATCTAATAATGACTATAATTTGAAGAAGGAATGAACATAAATAATAAGATACATGAAATATATAAGATGCATGCAAAAACTATAATGGGATATAAAAATATCTGTAATTTTGATTGTGACAGTCATTTGTATTGCTAATAATACTACAGTTTATTTCTAACATTTATAATTGAATGTAATCTTATCAGTTATAGATTAGTGAAACCAAAGACTCTTTTCTTCTCATCCAAATTCAGCAACTCTCTGTACTTTCTCCACAGGCCTTCGATTAAAAATGACTGCTTTAGTAAAGAAAAGGGGGGGGAAAAAACACTTCTTTTTATTTAAAAGAGTAAGACAATTGTAAGAATTGGAGGTACTCCTTATTCTCTGAAGTATATTTTCCCACACCTAGAGTCACCTAAACAAATTCACATGCATAAATCATCAGAAAAGAGCCAGACCCTGTCTTTCTCTCTGCAAAGTTTGGTGAGACGATCATGACATCTCCTGTCCTACCCCAGCCACAGTTTTTCCTGGGGCCTGAAAAGAGCTCTGGTAACCTGATGGTCAAATCTACAGGCTGGAGAGAGGAGGGCCAGGTAAACCTGCCAGGGGACAGAATCAGGACACAAAGCAGTCACAGCAGGCTGGAAAGTCAGGGAGAAGTTTACGGCTTGAAATATAATAAGGGATGCAATAAAATGAGGTCACATTCTCAGAATGGGGGAAAGGAGATGACACACCAAAGGAGATTATACCCATTACTCAGGGTGATTAATCCTCCTGACGGCTGCACAAAGACAATAGGTTCCCAAAACCTGCCCCCATACCGAGCAAGAGAAATGGCTTATTACTGCAACCTGCCTCCTACTTAGTCAAAGGAGAGTAACCATAAAAGTGAAGGGATACAAAAACACGTTACATATTCTCTGGCAGAAAAAAAAAGAGAGAAAAAGAGAAGGTAGAAGGGCGCCTGCATGGCTTAGTCAGTTAAGCATCTGCCTTCGGCTCAGGTCATGATCCCAGGGTCGTAAGATCGAGTCCCACATCGGGCTCCCTGCTCAGCAGGGAGCCTGCTTCTCCCTCTGCCTGCCACTCCTCCTGCTTGTGTTCCCTCTCTCTCTGTCAAATACATAAATAAAATCTTTATGGGGCACCTGGGTGGCTTAGTCGTTGGACGTCTGTCTTCGGTTCAGGTTATGATCCCAGGGTCCTGGGATCGAGCCCCACATCGGGCTCCCTGCTCGGCGGGAAGCCTGCTTCTCCTTCTCCCACTCCCCTCTGCCTGTGTTCCCCCTCTTGCTGTGTCTCTCTCTGTCAAATAAATAAAATCTTTTAAAAAAATAAAATTAAATTAAATAAATAAATAAAATCTTTAAAAAGAAGAGAGAGAGAAGGTAGAGGTGGCAGATTGGACACATGTGTCTACCAAAACCACACTAAAAAGAGAATTTTGAAAGGTTTTTTAAAAATAGAATCCAACAAGTTCAGGGAGAATAAGAGAGGAGAAAATAGCAATAAAATTCCAAAAGCTGGAAATCAGAGAGATGAGTGGTAATAAATTACAAAACCAAGAAAACTGAATATTAAGGTACCAGTAAAAAAGTCAGAGAATCAACCCAACTAATACTAGAAACTTTCCCGAAGTTTTGGGAATTGGCAGCACTCGGTCCTTCGGGGAGTGAGAATGAAGAAAATTACTGAAATAAGATTAAAGTCCATTTAAGAAGCAGAGCGGTTTTATTCTATAAAAGAAACATTATCTCCCCTGTGATCAATCAGTTCTTCCCTGCTGATTTCCCTCAACACCACCCCCCCGCCCCCAGTATAGTCAAAACCATCTGAAAATAGAACGGTTGGCCCTGGAAGACAGCAGGATTCCTGCCCCACACAATGTTCAAGTTTAAACTGGAACTTTGCTTCAGGATTATTTTTCGCCTACTTTGTTGTATGATATGGAGTTCCAGGTTAGGAAAACACCATTAACCACAGAAGTCCCTTCAACTCTGAAACTGTATCGTTATTCAACACAACTGACGATCACTTTCTTCTCCAGATCTCTGCCCTGGGTCCTTCCCAACAGAATTTAAACATTTTCAGGTCTCTACCATCTTCAAAAGAAAAACCATCCCAAACTTTCTTGACTCTGTATCTTCCCTCCACCACCCTCACTTTGGCCTCCCCTTTAAAACAAGACTTCTGGAGCACCTGGGTGGCTCAGTTGTTAAGCGTCTGCCTTCGGCTCAGGTCATGATCCCAGGGTCCTGGGATCGAGCCCCCCATCGGGCTCCCTGCTTGGCCTGGAAGCCTGCTTCTCCCTCTCCCGCTCCCCCTGCTTGTGTTCCCTCTCTGGCTGTGTCTCTCTCTCTCTGTCAAATAAATAAATAAATAAAATCTTTTAAAAAAATTAAAAATAAAATAAAATAAAACGAGACTTCTCTGAAGGATCACTTCTCTCCCCGCCTCCATTTTCCCTACTCTCATATCTTAACAACCTCTGTTCTGTTTCCACCCTCATCCGTGCCATGAACATTTCACACTAAAGTCACCATTATCTCCATATTGCTAAGCCCGGGGCTGGGGGGGGGGGGGGGGGGGGGGCTTTGTTTTTAATTCAGATAAAATTCACAATTTAGCCTTTTTAAAGTGTACAATTCAGTGACTTCCTTTAGTATATTCACAATGCTGTGGCTTTTGGTATATTCACAATTCATATCACCACTAATTCCAAAACAGCTGTGTTCCCCGAAAAAAAAACTCTGTGCCCATTTACAGTAACTGCTCACTCTCCCTCTCCACCCCTGGCAAGCAATAATCTACTTTCTGTCTCTCTGGATCTGCTTCTTCTAAGCCCAGGGAACATTTCCCAAGCATCATTTTACCGAGCTTGTCAGCAACAAGTACCTCGTTCCTTTGAATACTCTATTCACTGGCTTCCTGGATTTTTCTTGTACTTCTCCAAACACAGCTCCTACCCAATCTCCTTGGCAAAGCCATCCTTCGCCTCCCAATCCTTAAAAGTTAGAGCTTCTTAACATTCAATCCCAGACTCAGAGTCCTGTCACTTTGTGCTCTCTCCCTAACCCAGGACTAAAAGGAGTGCATCAGCAGCACCTGATGGTTCCTTAAACACAGAATACTGAGCCCCACCCAAGGTCCTGATCCAATAGGTCTGGGGCAGGGCCTGAGAATCTGCATTTCTAACAGGTTTCCAGGGGATATCGATGCTGCTGGTAGGAAGGAGCACATTTGGAGAACTGCCTGACACAATCTCATCCATATAAATTGCCATCAATCTGCAAATGATCCTCAAATTGCTCTCTCTAGCACAAACTCCTTAAAACTGCAAAACAGTGTAGCCAACCACACACACAACCTTCCCATTTAGGTGTCTTAAGGCATCTCACTGTGTGGGAAGACTCTCTTGCAGCTGCCCCACCCCAAAACAACAACAATAATCCGGTCCTCCAACACTGCCTGTCTCGTAAAAGATGCAGCTTCCGGGCGGCTGGGTGGCTCAGTTGGTTGGGCGACTGACTGCCTTCGGCTCGGGTCATGATCCCGGAGTCCTGGGGTCGAGTCCCGCATAGGGCTCCCCGCTCAGTGGGGAGTCTGCTTCTCCCTCTGCCCCTCCCCCCTCTCGTGCTCTCTTTCTCTCTCATTCTCTCTCTCAAATAAATAAATAAAATCTTTAAAAAAAAAAAAAAGACGCAGCTTCCACAATCACTCAAGCTAGAGCCCAGATGTCCCTCCAGCTCTCAATTCCCCTCATCCTGTCCGCCACCATGCTCCGTTGCTTTTCCCTCTTAACTGCCTCTTGCCTGCACTGACTTCTCCCCAATTTCCCCACCACCTCTCAGGCGGACTCCTGCCAACAGCCTTCCCACACCCATGCCTCACCTTCCTGCTCAGTCTTCTCACAACAGCCAGAGTGATATTTTTTTAAAGGTAAATCTGATCCAGTCACTTTTCACTAACTTCCGTTGCTTTCATGGGAAAGTTCAAATCGTCAGTGAATACAAGGCCTGGTGGTATCTGACCCCGCCTGCCTAGGCCTCCTCATATCATGCTCCGCCACAATCTGCCCATCACAAGGCCTTGCCTAAGCCCCTCGGATAGGGCCTTCTGCTCTCACCACAGGGTCTTTGCTCCTGCTGGCCACATGTTCTCCCGTTCACTTTTGACTAGGTCACCCTTCAGATCCCAGCTCACAGATCAAAGTCTCCGGGGAAAAACCTCAATGCCACCCTGGCTGGAGCAGGTCCCCCAATTTTTTTATTGGACTTAACTGTAGTTGAATTATATTGTGGCATGCTTATTTGACTCTGCCGCTCTCTCTATAATAGTCTCAAAGAAGGCAGGATCTATACATTTTTTACTCACCCTTCTCTCCCTAGTACCTGATACACTGCCTGTCACAAAAGAGATACTGAGTAAACATTTAAATTAAATAAAGTGGTATTAAACACACTTTTATTTTAACCCAGACACTTTGGAGAGACTATACAGAGCTTTTAGAACTTAAATCACGATATTGATGTGATAGAAAGTTTTAAAGTCCCACAGTTTTTATTTGCAATTACAGTTCCCAACTGTTTACTTAACTCCTGGTTTGCCTTTTTTTACTCATTTATCCATGTATTCATTCATTCACTCATTCATACTTACTGAGCCAAATATTTGCTGAGTTAAATAAGAGGGCATGTTGTATTGTTACCTCCCCAATAAAGGACCACTGAAGTCCACAGACTTCAACTGCAGGAAAAAGTCTGCACCCACCATGCTGCCTGGGAAAACCACAGCTCTTACCTTTATCTGTCATGATAGTTTTGCCATGCGTTGCATTAACTCTCTCAAGCAAGTAAACACAAGGCTGCTCTTCATTCAGAGATAAGTTAATACCCCAATAGCTGTCTAGACACATCCAGATACAAATTTAACCCCACCTCATGCTTGACTATCTAAGTTCCAGCTATCCCACCAAAGTTCTTTCTAAATGCGACATCTAGCATAATAGTCAACTGAACCATAAAGCTATTATGAAGTCATTATAAAAACCCAGTAACTATGACCTTGGGAGCAGTTGGCAGTCAATACGTATCTGCTGAATGAAAAACTAAATGAATGCATATCTGAACAGACGAAGCAGTTGGGATTTTTGTTTTATTTTTACATTTTTGCATTTATTTTGCAGAGAAGCAATAGAAGAAAAATTAAATTTAAGAAAACAAGAACCACCATGCACAACTAGATACAAAGAGAAAGGGCTTAGTCCACTAATGTCATAGAACTGTCTCCTATAGGCTCCCAATAAGTGATTATTGAATATTCAGGAATTTTGAGAACCGAATCAGCATTGGTGGGTGTATTTACACCATAGAAATCAACAAGCACTTTTTACTTACAGAGTCAGTTTACCAACATACCACTGCTTGTAACCTAAGCATGTAGACCATCACTCAGAAAGAAGCAACCTTGTAAATGTTAACAATGAGGAGACAAAACCAGAAATGAAAGACTATAATCACACAAAGCAATGAGAAGGCATTTCTGGTAATGAGGTTGTTTGAAATGAAGAAAGAATAAAGAACAGAGGCACAGGGTTTAAAATATAGAGACTACTGAAGAATAAAAGAGCTGACAGTAATTGGATGAAGAAATATTGGGGATGGCTATGATCTACATATGTTTTGATTCTATGATTCTCAGTAAGTTCTCTGGATAACAGGTGGTTAGGAGGTATGCAAATACCTGCAGAGCAATGGGTTGGAAAGGACCTCAAAGGTCATGAAAACACCCTTCCAAGCACTGACCTGAATCCCATCTACACAACTGCCACAAGATCATGAGCTTCTTAAGGACCGAGAATGTGTCCTTTATGTCTGCATGCCCAGAGGCCAGCACAGTGTTGGGCACATTAATATGCTGTAGATGTTGAATGAATGAATAAATGATCATTACCAAGACATCATTCAACTTATATCTGAACAACTCCAGTGGTTGGGAACTACTGACTTCTCAAAGCAAAAATTATATAAAACAATCTTTAATGTACAGGAACAAAAACACAATCGAGAGCATTGCTGTCCAATGGGAATATGATGCCATCCACAAGAGAGTCAATACATAATTTTAATTTTTTTCAAAACCATATTTAAAAAAGTAAAAAGAAACAAGTGAAATTAATGAGTAATATTTTTTTTACTCCAATATATCTGAAAAATTATCATTTCAGCATGTAATCAACATAATTATAAAGAAGATATTTTACTTTTTTAATACTAAATCTTCAAAATGTTTGGACGAAACAAATTTCAAGTGCTCAAAAGCACACATAACTAGTGGCTAGTAGCTACTGTACTAGGTAGTTTGGCTCTAGACTATATTGTATGGATATTTCGTAAGTAGATAATGCCCCAAAATACTACACATCATTACCTAAATTATACTTGACTTCCAATCTCTGAACAAATCCATGACACATGTGAACCAGGTCCAGCGAAAAGAAAAAGCTGATTGCTTATATCATCTAAGACTACAAGATGAAATTTGCTGAGAATTCGTGGGAAGAACAAAGCCATCTCCCACTCAAAGAGCAAAATCAAATGGCTTCCCGGGGCAGGGCCAAAAGCTGAGCATGACCAGTACCTAACAAAAAACAGAACACAGAATATCCCACTTTTCAGATTGAACATAAAGCTACACACTAATCACTCTGTCATCCAAAGAAACAGATATGTAAAAATTCATCTCTAAATCATGGCTTAAACGGTCACATAAACTAATAAGCAGAATAGAATCTGTCAAGAACTAGCAATAATAGGGCGCCTGGGTGGCTCAGTTGGTTAAGCGACTGCCTTCGGCTCAGGTCATGATCTTGGAGTCCCGGGATCGAGTCCCGCATCAGGCTCCCTACTCAGCGGGGAGTCTGCTTCTCCCTCTGACCCTCCCCCCCTCATGTGCTCTCTCTCATTCTCTCTCTCAAATAAATAAATAAATAAATAAATAAAAATTAAAAACCACTGTTCAAAAAAAAAAAAAAAAGAACTAGCAATAATAGGCACCAAAAAAAAAACAGACCTCTGTGTTCTGCGCCTTTCATCAAGATGTGGGTGACACCCATTTAACCACACTAATTTTGCTTTACAGATAAAAATAGTAGTAAATTGGGGGCTCCTGGATGGCTCAGTCAGTTAAGGGGCTGCCTCTTGATTTCGGCTCAGGTCATGATTCCAGGGTTCTGGGATAGAGCCCTGCATCGGGCTCCGTGCTCAGTGCGGAATCTGCTTGAGGATTCTCTCTCTCTTCCTCTCCCTCTGCCCCTTGCCCTGCTCATGTTCTCTCTCTCTCTCTCTCAAATAAATAAATAAATCTTTTAAAAAATAATAAATAATAGCAAATTGCCTTTAGTTTAGGTACTGAAAAGACATTCAACAAGACATTCAACAAAATAACTATATTCATTAATGTAAATGTAAATTCATTGATGTAAATTAATGTAAATACATTAAATTAATGTAAAGTAGTTTTCTAAACCATCTTTATCAACTAAGACTGGCTATCAGAAATGTACTATAAAGAGTACAAAAGTCTGGCACTGACTATTCTATAGAAACTTGGTAACACAGATCTGGGACCATCAAAATAGGAATAACAAAAAAAGTCATCTGAACCAACTTTCACAACTCAAACCATTGAAGCACCGCCATGTTCCAAAAAAAATAGATGTAACTCACTTCCTTACATGTATTTAGTGAGTCACAGAGACGCTGACAGTTGTTTCTGTTCTCAGATCCTGTTCTCATGGCACTTATTTACTACTTTAACAAGAAAAATCTGATAAAGAGTCTGCTTTTGATGGTGGTCCAAGTTACTCAACACGTCTCAGCTGTTGAGAATGGATTGAATAGTTTGGAATGGATAAGCTATCTACTCCCATCTATTTTCAACACTCAGGAAACTAGCACATCCTCACTATTCAAAACTAATGCAGATCTTTCTCATCACACCAAGCATTAA
Organism: Neomonachus schauinslandi; assembly: GCF_002201575.2. Classification (NCBI taxonomy): domain Eukaryota; kingdom Metazoa; phylum Chordata; class Mammalia; order Carnivora; family Phocidae; genus Neomonachus; species Neomonachus schauinslandi. The sequence continues at coordinate 83,364,285 of NC_058406.1, read as the reverse complement.
AAGCAAAGGTTTATTAAAGATCCATGGGGGCAGAAATAACCCCAAAGATCAACACTGTGAAGCAGAAGGGTAGCCATCATAAGATACACTGAAAAGCATAAAATAAATTTTGTTTCTACATTTTTGATACTCAAAAGAAAAACATGATAAGGAAAACTTTTCCTTTGAAATACAAAGTTAATTGCTGAATAAACTTTGACAAAAATCACAATATCATATTTAAGCTAACAAATATCTGGTTCAACATTTTCTGTGAAGAGATATATTTTATAATTACATCTAACATCTACCAGCACATGTTTACTTTGCTTTAGAAGAAAGAAGGCAGCCTAATGCCAAGTTCTAAGTGGTTGACCCCTTTGAGCCTTTGTTAAGAGACCTACAAGTTCTGGCATGCCCAGATGATCTAGAGTAATTACTTCAGAGATTTCCCACATTAAGACATAGCTCAGCAACTGGGATATCACTAGGGGTCATCCCCCAAACACAACAAACCTCTCTCTTAATACAAACAGTATGGATTCATTTCAATGTCAAATGTCTTTAAAGGATTGCCAGTGGGAGGTTTGTGGGTCCTCCCATAAGGAAAGTTTTTCTGGCCTCACACCTACTCTAAAAGTTTCGTGTTCCTGTTCATATTAGATAAAATACCATTATTTGATAAGCCATCTATTTCCAAGACTCTGAGGAAACAGTACAAAAACAGTTCCATAAATGGCAGCATATTATTGTAATCCCAAGAGATCTATTTTGTTTCACACAGGTGTGGATCAGGAAATGTGTCCTAGAGTGTTTCAGAACACTGGTACTGCCAGATATCAACAGAATTGGGGGGGAGTAGAAAGGGATTCAGGATGAAGTACTTTGGAAAGGTCTGAGTTAAACAAAGTTAAACAGGTTTCTTTATCACTCAGAACCATTCAGAATCTTTCAAATGAGAATGTGTTTTTTAAATCTCCAAGATGGAGAGTTCTAAATTTAATTGTCCTTTGAATCTTTTTATTCGTTTATTTTTCTTTTTATTTTGCCACGGTAGATCGTATACCGCAGTAGTTCTCAACCTTGCCAGCATACTGGAAATTTGTAGGAAGTCTTTGAAAATCCCAATACTCTACACCAATTACGTCAACATTTCCAGGAATAGAACCCAGGCACCAATATTTTTTAAAGCCCCTCAGACTTTTAAAAACCAAATATGAGAACCAACGTAACTTTGGGAAGTACTACCTATAAGTTCTAGACTCTTCTCCAACCTAAAATAAAATAGCCACACAAAAATGCATTCCTGGACCTATCCAGGAAGAGACCTGCAAAAAACCAACACCAAAAAAAAGAAAAAACTAAACTAACAGCTGGAGACAGAACATTCAACATCCAATCTGCTTGATTCCATTGGGTGTCAGCACAGCACCCTACCTCAACCTCACCTCTGCACCTAGTCATTATTTCTCAAATCATGCTTTCTGTATTTGTCTTCAAAACTGGGAGCCTGGATGTTATTTATTGTCTGTATAGTTTTATTCTCCATTTTATATTATATGTCATAGAAAAGTCACTTTCAATAGATTTATGAGCCATCATCAATACCAAAAAAACTTACCAAGTCAACACCTATAGACCCATAAACAAAGAAGTAAGTTTTATAAAACGAATTTAAAAGCACAAAAGAAATCAAAAAGAAGAGTTGTGCAATTCTCCATGTTTTATGAGGCTGAGAGTTTTCACCAACACTGTTTTATGAACATCAGAGAAGGAGGATTTGAAAACCATGGCCACTGACTGCGAAGAAGACAATCTGAGAATTCCACTAAGAGTTGGTAGTCTCATGAGACCTTAGACAAGCACAATTAATATGAGTTCATGGAACAACTGGTCAATAGTATAGACTATAAATTTGGTAATACACTGAAAGGAAAAGTACCTAGAAAGATTCATGCTAGGCTTGCCAGTTCAAACTCTGCTGACTCTGACCCCATAACTGAACGGCCTCTTGTTCCCTTGAAGGCCAACTGCCAAGCCAACATGAAAGATGGATGGACTCAAGGAACTGCATTAGGTGAAAAATACCCTTTTCCTCTAGTTTTCAGCTAAAGTCACTCTTTTTTTTTTTAAGATTTTATTTATTTATTTGAGAGAGAGAAAGAGAGAGCATGAGCAGGGGGAGAGGCAGATGGAGAGGGAGAAGCAGACTCCCCACTGAGCTGGGAACTCGACAAGGGACTCGATCCCAGGACCCTGGGATCATGACCTGAGCCGAAGGCAGACACTTAACCAACTGAGCCACCCAGGCGCCCCTAACTAAAGTCACTCTTGACAAACATATTGGCTATCCTCAATAAAAGCAAAGGTATATTTTTGGACACAACTGCTTTACAATTAAATGGAACTTAATTCCATTAACTTAATGGAACTAAGACTGACTTGCAAACAATAACGTCACAACAAACACTCCTTGAGTGTCACACCAAGCCAGAAATTCAACTATCTCTAAAGTCTACTATAATTAATGTAATCAAGAACAAGCAGTAAATTGGGGAATTGGGTGAAGGTGGTCAAAAGGTACAAACTTTCAGTTATAAAATAAATACTGAAGATGTCATCTACAACATGATGTCTACAGTCAACACTGCTGTATGGTAGATTTGAAAGCTGCTAAGAGAATAGATCTTAAAAGTTCTCATCAAAAGGGCAAAAAGAAATTTTTTGTAACTATATGAGGTGATGAGTGTTAACTAAATTTATTGTGATAATCATTTCACAGCATATGTATGTCAAGTCATTATGCTGTACATGTTAAACTTAGAAAGTGTTGATGTCAATTACATCTCAATGTAAAGATTTTATTTATTTATTTGAGAGAGAGAGAGTAAGAGAGAGAAAGGACGAGAGGGGGAGGGTCAGAGGGAGAAGCAGACTCCCCGCTGAGCAGGGAGCCTGATGCGAGACTCGATCCCGGGACTCCAGGATCATGACCTGAGCCGAAGGCAGATGCTTAACCGACTGAGCCACCCAGGTGCCCCTAGACATTTGTTTTAATCATGTATGTGGCAAATGTAAAGGGGCCTGAACAAAATGCAATACACAAAATATAATAGGGAATTACAGGCGAAGGACCTGCCAAGCCTCTCTAGAAAAATGAGGAAAGGCTTTAACAGAAGAAACTGTTCAGATAAATTTTTGTTAAAGGAATAAATCTTGAAGAACAATGTTATTTAAACTCACAGTAGCCTTAAAACCCCTTTATTAGAAACACACTAAGAATTTAGAGAACAAATAGAAACAGGCATTTCAGTGAAGAAGGCACATAAAGACACCAACCACACTTCGAGAAGCCTTCAAACTGGTCTTCAGTTTTAAAAACTTTTCAACAATAAAACGGTTAACACTTAAATGGACGTCCCTTTAAGGCTTCTTGTTTTTTAAATAAAAATGTTACTGAGGGGCGCCTGGGTGGCTCAGTCATTGAGCGTCTGCCTTTGGCTCAGGTCATGATCCCAGGGTCCTGGGATCGAACCCCGCATTGGGCTCCCTGCTCAGCAGGAAGCCTGCTTCTTCCTCTCCCACTCCCCCTGCTTGTGTTCCCTCTCTCGCTGTGTCTCTCTGTCAAATAAATAAATAAAATCTTAAAAAAAAAAAAAAGTGTTACTACAATAGCATATTAAAAAGAAATCTAGACAACGAAGATAAAAGTATAACAATAAATGATGTAAAAAACCTAGTGGATGACAGAATCCAGATTACAAATGAAGGCCAAGGCAATGATGGCTGACCAGAACTGTAAGATGACTCTTGTTAATATTACATTAGCCTTAGTTGGTCTGGGCTAGAGACTAAAACCAACTCCCACCTTATCTTAGCATTAGGAAAAAAGTAAGTTTCTTTAGTCAAATTCCAGAAAACCTGTACTATTTCTTCAACTACATTTTTTTACACTACTTTGTGGTATTTTCTGCTTCAAATGTATGGTTTATGAAGAGTCTGGGTTTAGAAACATAGCTTAATGTAAACACAACTCTTGATGTCTTGGGCTATCAGAAAGGTAAAACTTAGAGTTACGTTCAAGTTACATTCAACCTTTTAGTAGGAAACAGGTGCCTAAACCAAGGAAGAAATGCCTCATCTTTTCATTAACCATTCTTTTTTCATATAATGAATACCTTTATGCAAACAGATTACTAAAATCCCTTTACGTCTAACCACAACACTATAATTTTCTCCATAGTAGTGTCTCAGTTTCTTTCTTCTAAAATACATTTCAGACCACATGAATTGAAAAGTTACAATTGAAATGATAGCAAACAACCTAAATGTCTACACGTCAGACTGGTTACACGTGTTCTTGTACATTACACAGAAATAATACAGAATGGAGAAGGACGCTCTCTGTGCACTGATATGAAAAGATATCCAAAGCGAGTTAAGTGAAAAAAATCAAGGTATAGAATAGTATATACAGTGTGCTACATTTTGTGATAAAAATGAAAAATAAGAAGACATATGTTAGCCATTAAAAAAGAATGAAATCTTGCCATTTGCAACTGCATGGATGGATATGGAGGGTATAAGGCTAAGTGAAATAAGTCAGTCCGAGAAAGACAAATATCATATGATTTCACTCATATGTGGATTTTAAGAAACAAAACAAAGAAAAAAAGAGACAAAAAAGCAGAATTAACTATAGAAAACAAACATGGTTACCAGAGGGGAGGTGGTGGGGGAAGGGATGGGTGAAAGAGATGAAAAGAATTAAGAGTGCACTTATGGTGATGAGCACTGAGTAACGTGTAGAGCTGCTAAATCACTATATTGTATACCTGAAACTAATATAACACTAATTATACTGGAATTTTTTTAAATGTACATATATCTTTACTTGCTTATATGTGCATAAAGAAACTCTAGAAGGATATGGAAGAAACAAATACCAGAAGTTATCCAGAAAAAATTAAAGAGATAAGATCAAGGGTGGGAAAGAGAGTTTTCACTGTAAACCTTACCTACTTTTTAAATTTCTGAACCATGTTAGGGGCGCCTGGGTGGCTCAGATGGTTAAACGTCTGCCTTCGGCTCAGGTCAGGATCCCAGGGTCCTGGGATCAAGCCCTGCATCGGGCTCCCTGATCCTTGGGAGCCTGCTTCTCTCTCTCTCTCTCTCTCTTTCTCTCTGTGTGTCTCTCATGAATAAATAAATAAAATCTTTAAAAAAAAAAAATTTCTGAACCATGTTAATATGTTTATATTTTCAAATATTTAAATAAAAACAATTTAGAAAAATAGGCTACAATTATAATAATTATTGCTTAATTCTATGTTAAGTAATAATAATTTTCTTCCTATCTTTTCTTCCATTCTGATCTTAGTCAAAAATTCTAGTTCTCAGGAAACAAATTAATTACCTAGCACATATAAGCTAAACATATAATCATGATTAAAAGAATTTATTCTTTCCTCCTCCTCCAATATCTTCACCTAAATTGACAATTAAGGATAGCAAGGGTCATCTAGCTAGTGAAAGAGAAATACATCTTCCTTGACTTCTGAATGGATAATATCACCAGCATAAAATTTAATATATATTTCCCACTTAAAATTTTTAAATAGCTACACTGTCCAGCGGGCCTACTGACTGACATTACAATTTTACAAATATTACAGCATTATACTTTCCAGCTGTGTGTGTTATTTTTCAAAATAACAACCAAAAAAATTGCAAACAGATTTCCGATTTAGCAAACAAATTGAATGGGCCCTCACTGTCCCTGGGTAAAGTGCCTCAGTAATCCTGTGCAGACACGACCCCTCTCTTACCACGGACACTGTACTCCTCCCACAGAGAACTTCTGGGGTCAACTTAGAAATCTCACACCTCCAGGGTTTTCCATAGCGCATACCATAGTGCATAGTGCATCCATTCTCCAAACTCTTATCTAGCTTTAAAAGCTCAGCTTAGGGGCACCTGAGTGGCTCAGTAGGTTAAGCGTCTGCCTTCGGCTCAGGTCATGATCCCAGGGTCCTGGGATGGAGCCCCGCATCGGGCTCCCTGCTCAGCCAGGTGTCTGCTTCTCCCTCTCCCCCTGCCCCTACTCGTGCTCTCTCTCGCCCACTCTCTCAAATAAATAAATAAAATCTTTAAAATAAAAAATAATAAATAAATAAAAGCTCAGCTTAAATGAGTCTGATACTTTCCCAAATCTCTGTCAGAATTAATCTTATCCTCATTTGAGAAACAAGACAGAGGATCATAGGGGAAGGGAGGGAAAAATGAAACAGACAAAACCAGAGAGGGAGACAAACCCTAAGAGACTCCTAATCTCAGGAAACAAACTGAGGGTTGCTGGAGTGGAGCGGAGTGGGAGGGATGGGGTGGCTGGGGGAAGGGACACTGGGGAGGGTATGCGCTATGGTGAGCGCTGTGAATTGTATAAGACTGATGAATCACAGAGCTGTACCCCTGAAACAAATAATATATTATATGTTAATAAAAAAAGAATTAATCTTATCCTCTATTTTTATACAACCTAACTATTTTACAGTCAATTAATGTGCCTAGAGATCTGCTTGCCCCAACTAGAAGGTGTGATCATTAGAAGAAATACTTTCTATTCATATTTATATCCATGTGGAAAATCCTTAGTTCTTATTAATAATAGTAATCGTACTAACAACATGGAGAAAAACAAAAGCCAGCTACTGTGCCAGACATAATGATAAATGCATTACTTCACTTAATTCCCAGGACAGCCTGAAGCCATTTTACAGAAAAGGAAACAGAGGCTCAGAGAGTAGAAGTAACTTGCTCAAGTTGCTTATCCTTTCTACAGGTAGTAAAAAGCAGAATGAGCCTTCAAACCCAATGTCTCTGCCTCCAAGGCATATATTCTTAACCACTAGGCTTAGAACTTAGTAGAGTGATTAATATTTTCATTATTACTGCAATGGACTGAGTGTTGGTATCCCCCCAAAATGCACATGTTGAAATCTTAACCCCCAAGGTGATGATATTAGAGGAGATGGGACCTTTGGGAGGTGATTAGGTCATGAGGGTGAGGCCCTCAAGATGGGATTAGTGCCCTTATAAGGCACCCCATGAGGTGCCTGGGTGGCTCAGTGGGTTAAGCGTCTGCCTTCGGCTCAGGTCATGATCCTGGGGTCCTGGGATCGAGCCCCACGTCAAGCTCCCTGCTCAGCGGGCAGTCTGCTTCTCCCTCTCCCTTTCCCTCTGCCCCTCATCCCACTTTTTCTCTCTCTCTCAAATAAATGAATAAAATCTTAAAAAAAAAAAAAAGGTACCCCAGAGATCTTTCTCTCCTCCATTCTACCATGTGAGGATACAAGTTAGCAGTCTGCATTCCTGAAGAGGACCCTCACCAGAACATGACCACCCTGATCCAGCCTCTAGAACTGAGAAATAAATTTCTGTTGTTTATAAGCCACCCATAGTAGTCTATGCTACTTTGTTACAGTAGCCCACACTGACTAAAATAATTACCCTTTTCTAAAAATTAGAATTGTATTTTACAAAGGCTTTCAAATTATAGAAGCCATTAGGAGTGGAAGGAAAAAACAAGCTTTGTCTCCATGTTCAAATGCTTCTATACATAATCTGTCACTTTTTATCTGCCCTTCAGTAGCTAATTAGTTCATCCCCTAGATCACTGGAGGATATTTTCCTCTCACTACTTTCCTCTGACTTCCTGAGACTATCAAACAGATCAAGCAGATCAAGCACATCAGGCAGTATCTCCCCCATTCCTCCTCCCAACCGTGACACTCACCCTGTGCCTAATTAACGCTCCCTCCTATGGCCTGAGAAACAGAAATGGGAACCCCTTGGATCTGAAGGGATTTAGTCTTGATTTATTCATTCAAATATTTGCTAAAATCACTTTTAAGTGTCAGGCACCAAGACCTGCCCTCTGTGAGTTTACAGGAGAGTAAGGAAGGCGGACAAAGAGGCCTCCTCAATCTTTGCTCTTCCTTTCTTTCATTATTGTCGGTAATTATGAGATTAGCAGCAATAAGAAATACATATGCTGGGGCGCCTGGGTGGCTCAGTCCATTAAGCACCTGCCTTCAGCTCAGGTCATGGTCTCAGGGTCCTGGGATCGAGCCCCATGTCAGCCTCCCTGCTCTGCGGGAAGCTTCCTTCTCCCTCTCCCTCTGCTTATGCCCTCTTGCTCACTCTCTCAAATAAACAAAATCTTAAAAAAAAAAAAAAGAATTACAGATGTTTGTAGATTTGGACACACAAATAAACAAAAAGCAAAAATAAAACTGTTAGAATCATTCATAATTCTATCAGAAATGACTATTATAGGAGTTTGGCTATATGTTCCCTTCCATTTTTTAAACAAGCTCAAGTTTACCTGAAATTTTTAAAAAACCTTCTTCAGCTGATACTTAAAAAGTATTTTCCAACACTATAATGAGAAACAGCCTTCCTCAAGATATAAGCTAGATTCATGTGCTCAACAGGTCATTTCGGGTCCCCATTGAACATGTGTCTCTGGGAAGGTACCTTGAGGGTCTTATTCTCTAACCCCAGCCCTGACATTCAGTCAGAGCTCACTCATGCTCATGAAATGAAAGACTGAATGGATGAATCAATGATGTAGAGTACTGAAATCTAACAAATCAAATCTTGACATGGTTATTAGCTCATAAATCAGGCACTCTTTGTGCTGAAAGGTCAAGATACAGAAAGAATTCAAGGAGAAAATTCATTCCTAAAAGGAAAAAGCTATTTTATTCTTACTAGATAGGGGGAAAAGAACTCTGCAAAAATAAAATAATAAAAGCTACCATCTCATTTAATTCTGTATAACATCATGGTCACAGTCTTAAGACAACTAAAAACACAGCAATCCAACTCTACGGCAGCAGTTGTCTAGCCAAGTGCTATTAGCCCAATCTCACAAGAGTTATACCTGAATGGAAGATAGGGGGGGTTTGAGCCAGATAGGAGTGCTCTGTAGGCTTCTTCTGGTGTCTTCTTTAAATAGATTACCTAAGACAGATAAATAGCAACATTTAGAACACCACCAAAGAATGACACAAAACTAATTTAATTACTCACCAAATTTGCATTTCCCTTTTTCCACTTTGACAACTGTCAGTCATGGTGATAATGCTAACCTTTAAAAGACAGCAACCAAGCTGCCAAAATTTCCTTTTCAGCTTGAAGCTAAACTGCAGCCTTTGGCTTAGAAATGGGTAAGAGCTTAGAGACAGAGGGCAGATCCATAAAGAGGCCATCCAGGGCTGTTTACAAGGCACACTGAACAGATACAATGGCAGAGTTTTCCCTTTTGGGAGCAGAACAATTCTACTTCCATTATTGTACTGTGCATTCACAGTACAATAAAATACAGTAAAATAAATCACAACAAAACTGAAAATGAATGCAGGTAAGAGCACTAGAGGGGCACCTGAGTGGCTCAGTCGGTCAAGCGCCCGACTCTTGGTTTCGGCTGGGGTCGTGGTCTAGGGTTGTGGGATCAAGCCCCACATGGAGCTCCATGCTCAGTGCAGTCTTCTTGGGTTTCTTCTCTCTCTCAAATAAATAAATAAAAATATTCAAAAATAATTTTTTTAAAAAAGAGCACTAGAAAACACACTGGCTTGACTGTTGACATCGAGGATACTTAAATAAATCCCTCTGGCCCAGCATGATAAACTAATCTTAAAGAAACAAAAAGGAGCTCTTAAAACCAGTAAACAACTTAATCAGCGTACTGACTATATAATATGTGCCAGGTACTGGTACCTCTCTTAATAGAATTTACATTATGGGGCAAAGACAATAGTTAACAAAATAAATACAGTCTGAGATAGGTGCTAAAAAGGAAATAAACAGGGTTCTGGAAAGAGAATAGAAAGGGGCTACTTGAGGGAAGGCACAGGGAGGGCTCCCTGGTAGACATGTAGGGTAAGATCTGCAGGGGACAGTCCACGGAAAAGCAAGGAAGAGGGAAAGCAAGGAAGAGGAGGAAGGGCTTGCCAGGCAGCAGGAATAACGAGGGCACCATCCTTGCTGAGGGAAAGAGCTTGGTGATTGGACAGAGAGATCCTCGGTGTGGCTAGAACACGGGAAGGAGAACCAAGTGGCGGCCAAATAGTGCAGAGCAATACAAACCACAGGCAGACTCCGATTTTATTCTAAGTATAATTTAATATCTTAACTTTGAGCTGAGGACATTGGTCATTTTCCTCTACAGTTTGAATCAAATTTTATTCCCAAAGATCCTCTCTACCTAGAATTAATGGCATTATTTCAAAACCCTGTGCATTTCAGCAAGAGTGGCAGGGTCTCAGTTCTTAAAAAGCAGGACCTTCCTCTTTACTTACAAATTTCCTTTGAGTTTTAAGCTATCCCACTAGCAATATATTACATGCATTTTTAATTATTAACATTTTCAGAACTAGAAAACACCTTAATTCTGTCTTCTCTAAAGAAAGGAAACTAAAATAAATACATAAAAGAGACTTCCAGCGTTTAAAAAGAAAGCTCTATATTCATTTGACAAATAAGTCTGACAGTCTGATAGGGCACACACCAACCAAAGCCAATCGAACGAGAAACCAAAACAGCCCAGAAAATGAAACCACCGTAAAAGAATGATCTAGACGTGAGTCACTGATTCTACAAAGGGAGAATCACAGCTCTAGTTGCAGCTCAAATAATTAGAAAAATCCACTTAAACCAAACCTAGCTTTAAAACCCCTTTTGAGTAACCAATATGAAAACAGGATTTTGCTGGGCCTTAATGGGTAGGTTATACCCTATAAAGAGAGTCGGTTATAATGCAGTGGTTTCTCAAGCCTAAAGATGCAGCACTACTGGAAAGTTGACTACCTCTGCTAAAAGGGAAAGCTGCTATAAAAGGCTTCTGTGTTTGGATGGCGTAATTAAAGCTCAGACAACGACCTTTGAAAAGCAAAACTACATTTCCCTCCTCAGGAGCAATTACATTAATTCCCTTTAATTTCGAGGCAGCCATTCTGCAGGAGAGGCCACAGTCCACATGAAATCCTTCTTTAGACTGGACACCCCACAGGGTTTAGCTACTCATCTTACCTGCATGACTTAGCACACATGACCCATGTTCTCACACTGTAAGATGAGAGTCTGTTCTTATTTTTATCCTAGTGCTAAATTATTAATAAGTGCAAAGTGAAACCCAGCAGAGGCCATATAAATTCCAGGAAGGGTCCAGGGGCAGGTAAATACAATGCCCTTCTACAACCTGATGATAGGTGAAATGTAATAAATAAGTGCATTACTGTATGTACACATGCTAGGGTCATTAAAATATCAAATTTAGGGGCGCCTGGGTGGCTCAGTCGTTAAGCGTCTGCCTTCGGCTCAGGTCATGATCCCAGGGTCCTGGGATCGCGCCCCACGTTGGGCTCCCGGCTCAGCAGGAAGCCTGCTTCTCCCTCTCCCTTCTCCCCTCCCCCTGCTCATTCTCTCTGGCTCACAGGCGCATGTGCTCTCTCTCTCTCTGAAATGAATAAATAAAAAAAATTTTTTTAATAAAACTAAAACCAAATTTAATATCAAAAATGGGTTGCCAGATATTCTAATATCTCTAAAAATATTTTCTGAATAAAATTAATTTCAAAGCATCTTCTAAATATTTTGATTTTCCTTTTCTGCTTCCCAGGGGAAGAAATAATATGCTGTCTACTTTCCTCACTAGGTATTAGCATAGATAAACCCAAACTGAAAGAATCTTCCCAAACTTTTGATAGGTTAAATTTAACAAAAGCCTTCTGCATAGTGCTTGGTGTATGTATCATGCTAAGTTACCCCTGGAGGAGCATTACCTTTTATCAGAGTGCACTACTCTTGCCAGGAAGTCCTCGAAACTTCTCAATAGAACAGCACTGGACATAATGCGGGGTTTGTTTTTTTTTAGATTTTTATTTATTTATTTGTGAGAGAGAGAGCAGGAGTTGAGGATGGGGAGGAGAAGCAGACTTCCCGCGGAGCAGGGAGCCCGATGTGGGGCTCGATCCCAGGACCCTGGGATCATGACCTGAGCCGAAGGCAGATGCTTAACCGACTGAGCCACCCAGGTGCCCCTATTTCATTATTTTTATTTTATTTTATTATTTTTTTAAGATTTTATTTATTTGACAGAGAGAGACACAGCGAGAGAGGGAACACAAGCAGGGGGAGTGGGAGAGGGAGAAGCAGGCTTCCCGCCGAGCAGGGAGCCCGATGTGGGGCTCGATCCACGGATCCTGGGATCATGACCTGAGCTGAAGGCGGACGCTTAACGAGTGAGCCACCCAGGCGCCCCGCATTTTTTTTAATTTACTAGAAGCCAACCAATTAAAGTGATTGTGTTTTTGCTTAATTAACTTTAATGCCAGGTACCAAGGACCCAAATAACTCTCTCAATTTCTTTACTAAAAGATTCTTAAAGAGCCAGCATTCTAAAATAAATAAATAAATAAATAAATAACCAATGGCTGTGAGGTTTTTGTTTAACAACATCACTGAAGTTATAGTACTATAAGATAGCATAATTTATATGATTTACCAGTAAGCCAATGTTTCCCACACTTTAATGAATCATGCATCAACTTTCCCAACTTCCCCCACAAGTAGCACCGTGTATTACTATTTCTCTTTAAACAGACACACCCATTTAAATCAATTTATTCTAAAGTGTTTTATATCATTGCTATTAACAGAAAACCAGTATCATTTGCCATGTAGAGTCCAGACATAAATGAATATTAAAATACATAATTTAAAATATTCAAAGGTTTGTGCACACCACACATTGAGAAACAATGCTTCAAAATATCAAGTTTGGGGGGCGCCTGGGTGGCTCAGGCGTTAAGCGTCTGCCTTCGGCTCAGGTCATGATCCCAGGGTCCCGGGATCGAGTCCCGCATCGGGCTCCCTGCTCTGCGGGAAGCCTGCTTCTCCCTCTCCCACTCCCCCTGCTTGTGTTCCCGCTCTCGCTGTGTCTCTCTGTCAAATAAATAAATAAAATCTTAAAAAAAAAAAAATCAAGTTTGGGCTAATTTTATAGAAGAACAGCAGACCAACTTGGGAAGTTAAATAAAATCCTCTTTAAATTAATCCAAAAATACTTCTAAACCATTTCTTTTTACTAAATCCTATGGTCATTAAATCTTTAAAGCCTGTCGAGAAATAATATGCATAAATTTCAGAAGCATTTTGAAATTTACAATAATATTTCTCTACTCAGATCATTTAATCTCTCTGATACATAAAAGGTGATTCTTTAAACAACAAATGGCTTAATATAGAAGGGCTACACCAGACTTTGAGTCACAAATTGGCTGATGGTCTTTCTCTGGGGACATTTGCCTCAGTTCTAAGTATGTGTTTAGCTGTGTTTTTAGGGGCTATTATTTCTCCAAAAAAGACTTATCATAAAACGCAACACATACACACAACCCATATATATCTAAAGATGAAACCTGTGCTCCTATTTTAATTATATTTATTTTCTGTGATCTGTAAAGTGGAAATACTCTTGAGAATTTGATTTGGTCATCTGAGAGAGTATTCTTTAATTGTGGCATTTGATTTCCTGTTATTTGTTTACTATTTTGCTTGTTTATAAAAGAGAAAACAGATGCTGAGAACAGCCTTTCCCAGTCAAGTACCACCACCAGAACACGGACATGATAGCTGTGGATTAGCATTCTGACCGTTGCTGAGTCAATTAAATTTCTTCAAAATAGAAGTTTCCAGAAAACAGATGTTATAACTTAAAAACAGTCTAGAAGCCCTAAAACTTACCAAATATGGAAGACTTAAACCAAAAGAGAAATTTTCCTTAAAATTTTCAGACAGGTAGTTCTAGCATATACAGAGTGCTAAATGGGGACGTTACAAAGATGTCCTTCTGTGTGATATGTGCTCTGGATTCTATTCCGCTAAATTAACAGTCATGCATGGGCCCCTTTCCCAAGCCCCATATAACTTAAAAGTATCACACTTGCAAGACAGCAATTGAGGACGGGGATGGGCAGAGGTAATAAGACAATGTTTCTTTCCCTGGTGCAGCTGACCAGTGTAGAGCACCTGCTTGGTTTGAAAGCAGTGCACCCTCACTGGCTTCTCCCATCATCCCCCTGTGTCTGTCATCCAGGGGTCCTCCCAGTCAGCCAAACTCAATCTCCAAAGCCACCTGTGACTCTGGCCTCTCTCTTTCATTGTGTCCATCCTCATCCAGTCAATACCCAGACTGATTCGTTCTCTATATCCTCTACAGCCTGAGGGGCTGAAACAGAACATTTGGGGAGAGAAAGAAAAGTACACAAATATCTTCTCAAATTTTATAAAACCACTACTTGGGGTCCCTCCAACGACCTTGAGAGAGAGAGGCCCAACCATGTTAAAGGCCCTGAATCTTTTTTTTTTAAGATTTTTATTTATTTATTTGTCAGAGAGAGAGAGCACAAGCAGGGGGAGCAGCAGAGGGAGAGGGAGAAGCAGGCTCCTCACTGAGCAAGGAGCCCGATGTAGGACTCGATCCCAGGACCCTGGGATCATGACCTGAGCCAAAGGCAGACGCTTAACAACTGAGCCACCCAGGCGTCCCAAAGGCCCTGAATCTTAAACTGCATTTAGTTGTCCGGTGAATCTGCTTTTGACCTTTCTTTCATGACTATACCATCACCTTATTTCAAACCCTTATCACCACACTCACACTAACACGGTTTCTCTCTGCCTCCACTTCTGCCTACTCCAGCAATTCCGGAACAGGACTCTGAGAGTCTCAGTCATGCTCAAAAACCCCGGCCATAGTGCCCACCCTTCACCAAGACAAGGTGCCAACTGATCTCTCCAGGTGAATTTCTCATCGCTGCTTAAATGAACCCCAACCGCTAGTCTGGACTCCTCACCATTCCCTAAGCATACCTGACACCTTCATCTGAGGTTTCTTCTGGAATACTCCACACCATCTCTGTTATTAAAATTCTTCCTATTTCATTAGACTTCACTTGAATACCACCTCCACCATGTATTTTTTCTTGAGCAAAGAAACCCCTCCCCTCTTCCTTAGACTCAACTGTAAGAATGATAATGACCATGATAATGATGATAACAATAAAAAAAAGTTATAGGGTGCATACTATGTGCCAGGTGCTATTCTAAGCACTTGACATAATTTGGCTTAATAATCCTCACAATCACCCTGAAGACGGTTCCATTATTAACCCATTTCCATTTATACATGAAATGCTGAGAATCAGTTGCTCAAGGTCACACAGCTAGGGTGTGGTGGAGACAGGCAGTCTGGCTCCCCACAGCACTCCTAACCACTTCCTGATGGGCTCCTGACAGCTCTGTTGTAATTATTTTCCATTATACTGAAGTATAAAGCTCCTTAAGTGCAGTAAACATGTTTTTATTGTTTTTATACCTTTATAAGCCTTACAATGCCTCCTATCAGATAGACATTCTGGAAATATATGTTTGGTGGATAACTACTTTAAACGTATACGGTACTACAAGTGCATCCACCCTAGAGAGTTAATTTAGCTTAAATAATAATTAAGTGAATGAGACTTTCTAAATGTGTCACTGCAATTTTAGTGATAATGCCCCAGGGAGCTAGTGAAATTAACTTTCAGAGCCCAATTATTTGAGAGCATCAAACTAGGTGTAGTCGATTCTTCAGTGATGTGCTAAAAGAAAAGGTAAGATACAGACTGATTCTACAAATAAGAGCTCTAGCTCAGATGACTTGCTTTAGCTTATACTAAGTATTTCAAGAGTCAAGGCATACTGCCTGACCCAGACATTCACTGTCCCACTTCCCCTGTGTCTGTTCGGAATCTACCCTCTGCCACTCCCAACACCCGGTAAAAGGCAGGAAGCAGGAGGCAGAACAGAACACAAGTCACCAAAGATCAATGTGTATGCACTTAATGCTTACAGTTTTGCAAGGGAACCTGCATACACACCAAGACACGGGGAAATTCCGCAACCGGGTGAAGGAGTTTAAAATTGCTGACAAGGGCTGTAAGTAGGGCTGGGGTACAGTCCGCGAAGGAACCAGACTCGACTCAAGCCTCCCTTGCAACATGGTCGCATTTAGATGGCTACCTCCTCCCTTCCTTGGGACCTTCTTTGGCAACCTGATGAGATCAGGCCCCTCCTTCTGTTCTCAAAGTGCCCTGCCTTCCTCCTTCAAATTCTTACCCAAGTTTGTCTTCTGGGGTGATTTTAGTCTGTCTCCCTGGCTAGACTGTAAGTCGAGCAGGATGTCTGCCTCTTCCCTATCTGCAGGACTCAACACTGCCTGGCACGGGGAGCATACTCAAAAAATGGTTGATGGATGCATGAACAAAGAGTGGAGGGAAAGAGGGCATTTTATGTGAGAACACGTGTGATGTGGTCACAGGACACAGATCATCTATCTAGAGTGCAGGTGACAGAGTGCAGTGGTTAGGTACCCCGAGTCCGCAGCCCAGCTGCCTAGATTCAAATCCAGGCTCTTTCATGGATGACCCGTATTACATTAACTCTCTGTGCCTCCGTTTCCTTACCTGTGGAGTAGGGATAAGAACTGTAACTGCCTCCTAAGACTGTTGGGAAGATGTAATGAATTAATATTATATGTAAAATGCTCAGATTTGTATCAAGCACACAGCTCTTCTATAGCAAGGGACCACAGAAAGGAGATAAACTTTGGTCTCCAAATATTTCTTTTCCCCTTTTGACCACCTGTATCCACGTGAATCTGGATCCACAACTGTTATTTCTGACACCTGAGTCCTAAAGCCTGTCTATGTGTGTAAACATCAAAACATGAGCTTATAAACGTCTCCCATGACTGCTATACACAAAAACCTTAACATACAGACCATCATTTAATTCAACCCTCTCGAGAGATTTGAAAGTACGGATGTTGATCCTACTCTCAGTTCTGCCTCTTCAAATGGCCCCTGAGTCTCCTGGTGCCTTAGAATCAACAATCATAAGATAAATGCTGTAGACCCCGTTTTATCAAATCCATTGTCAAAATATCAGAAGATCCTTGAGGTGGTCCACATCTTTCCCCAACAAAGTACATGTAACCAGAAGAGAATTGATGCTGTACTCATTTTTCCTTATGTGAGCTTCTCATGAACAAAAGAGTAAGAACACCAGGCTAGGTTTATTTTCAGG
Organism: Neomonachus schauinslandi; assembly: GCF_002201575.2. Classification (NCBI taxonomy): domain Eukaryota; kingdom Metazoa; phylum Chordata; class Mammalia; order Carnivora; family Phocidae; genus Neomonachus; species Neomonachus schauinslandi. The sequence goes on along the minus strand of NC_058406.1, from coordinate 83,347,113 downwards.
AGAGGAAAGCAATTACCAGTAACCAGCAAAGAATGAGCCACCAAAGTCCATCGAATGAACATCCACAAAAACACACTAGGAGGTGAGAAACTCGGCAAAGAGTTGAAACATAAAACTTCTAAAGTCTCTTCCTTGGCTCCCAACACTTTGGTTCTCAGACTTCTTAAGTGTCAGGGCACTTAATTTATAAACTGCTTTTTCCTGAAGACAGCATTAAGTTTAACTGTCGTATGCAAGCACAAACAAAATGTTTAATTTTACTCTTTTTAGCAACATTTCTCTTCTTAATCATTTCCTTTCATTATAACCAATGACTGAGAAAACAATACCTACATTCAGCTTTAAAACTTAAAAAAAGAAAAGAAAAGAAAAAAGCCAAACATTCCTCAAATGCACATTGACTCTACTTTTGTTCTCATTGTTTATGGAAATAAAAATATTCAGTATTAAACGATCACTTACAAATTAGATAGTTAAGTCTGATTGCAAACCAGAAATGCAACTGAATATTTAAAACAGCCTGTATTTTATTCTATCTATTTTAAATCTATTGTACTGAATAGTCTAATTAAAACAAGAATGAATGCACCTTGTCTTTAACACATTATAAAGGAAGGTAAGTTGTTCTCCCTGTTCTTCCATTTTGAGTCTATTATAAGTCACAGAGTATGAGGCCTGCAAAGACAATGCATTTGCTGAATAAATATGGAGGCCACACTAAGTCTAGAAGTCAGGCAGAATCTGATGCCAGGCCTCCATCCGCATTGCTTATTTCTGCCCTAAAAATACTTAACACTCATCTGACATCCTTATGAGAACAAGGTCTAGGAATGACTGTACTCTTTGGCTGAGCTGATGTTTGCTCCGAAATATTCTCAAGTGACATCTCTTTACATTTTAATTTGGATTTGAGATTTGATACACAGTGGACTTTATTTATTTGAGAACTCATTTAGAATAGAAATACTATCTCTGCCTCTCATGGGCGTGAAGAGAGTGAAACCAGTGGCAGCTCTTCGATGGGCAATTTAGGAAAAGTGTAGACAACATTAGCCCGATGTGTCTCCCCATCAACTTTGACGGGAACCAGAATTTTAGTGGCCTGCAAAGATATTCTTCCAGAACTGACAGCTACAGCCCAGACAAATACACATCTCTTGCTAGCTGTGTCCCAGTAACACTTCAGGCTTTTCCCGCCTGGAGAGAGCTCACGTTCCAGCACAGACACTGCCGAGCTGCTTGTATCTCACTAAACTAGCACAGCCCCTTATTAAAGCAAACCAAGGAAACACTAAGCCAAGTGCTCAGCACGCAGACGTCTAAAGAGCCCCTTTTAAGGGGGAAAAGGAAAAAATATTTGATCCCAAGAAAACCTGAGTCCCTAGTCTCACACAAGAGTATAATGCTGTTATATTACGACGCACAGGTAAACATAACCCTGTATATCATCCATCATTCATCGTCAGAAGCCAGTCCCTATATGAAACACAAAAACAGACTCACTCCAGAATATTACTTGAATAATGCTCTCAAATGGAATGGTTCCATGTCAAAAATTCCTCATGCTGAGTTTCACTGATTACTTCTGGATATAGTATGAATTTTATGTCATAAAACCATAAAATTAAGAAAGAAAAGCAAAAAAAAAGTGGTATGTTCTTTAAGCCAAGAATTTGATCGAGCTTAGAAGGCAAAGACCGTAACTTCATTTATGATGAAGATACAGATGACAGATCCACCACAGACCAAGCATCAGTGTTTGAATTCTCTTAACACCTATAACCAATTATAGAATGTCTTTAACTTGCAGATGAATTATATTCTAAAAGTGTATTTGTAAAGGCTAATATTGAGATCTTTGGAAATAGTTTCCCAAAGTTAAAATCTTATGGTTGTCAGTCTCTTAGGCTAGTCCAAAAATGATTATAGAGTCCACTTTATCATTAAAATCATACATCTAAAATAAAATTTGGTGGAAAACATGATTTCAAAAACTAAAAACTAAAACAAAATACTTAAATTAAAGAGGCATGTTTACTTTTTAAATTCTCTTCCCTCAATGCTAAGAATACTTGAGGAAAGCCTAGATTAGAAAAATAAAAACACGAGGAAACCAATGCACATGTTTAGAATGACTTTAAAGTGAACTGTGAATTATTTCAAATGTTTGGATTTGGTACTTTAATATATCTAATTCCACTTCAAAATGCAGAACTTTCCCCAATATTTGGCATTATGATTAGGACTGAGTCCAAATCAGAGGCAAAAGGAGGCGTGACAAATAACGAGAGGAGAAAGATTTTCTTGCTGTAAACAAAAGGAGATAATTGGGAAGAAATGTGGATGAGGAAAGTCAGAAACTTTCTGGACAAACACAGATTGCCAAACTCTCCAGGAATGGAACCCAACCAGGGTGGGAAAGCAACTTACAGCAGCTTAGGCAGAGGAAGGAGGTAGACCAGACAATTAAATGTATTCATTTTAGCAACTAGAACAAGCACCTGAGGAACAAAAAAAGAAGCCTTTTCGAATATAGTCATCTTATCCTTTTCCAAATTGAAGACAGAATCCACAAAGCACATGAACTAAATCTCAGATCTAGAATCTCATAGTAACTTATAACTACTGTTCTTTGAATTGACTCAAGAATAGAAAACCAACAATGAACACAAACAAGGAACTGGTTGTTCTTTTCCAGTATTTACAAAGATTTGTTGCTTAGAGAAAGCGGGAGAAACAAGAGCTTTGCCCATCAGTCAGGTGTTTGCAGAAAGCATTCCAGGGCCATTTTACTGTGCATTAGCCCAACCTGTTCAAAAATATGCCACATGACAGAACTGTCCTTCAGGAACATAATGGAATGAATCATTCTGAAATGTGTATAGACGTTTGTTTGGTTTTTTTTAAAGATTTTATTTATTTATTTGAGAGAGAATGAGATAGAGAGCATGAGAGGGGGGAGGGTCAGAGAGAGAGGCAGACTCCCTGCTGAGTAGGGAGCCCGACGTGGGACTTGATCCAGGGACTCCAGGATCATGACCTGAGCCGAAGGCAGTCGCTTAACCAAACTGAGCCACCCAGGCACCCTGTGTATAGACTTTTTAAAGAAGTAACCATGTTCCCTAAAAGTTTATTAATTCCACAAACAGTACAACTGAAACAAGTGAAGGCAATTCCACCTTAAATAAAAGTAACTAAATCCAACCAACAGGGGCGCCTGGGTGGCTCAGTCGTTAAGCGTCTACCCTCTGCTTGGGTCATGATCCCAGGGTCCTGGGATCGAGCCCCGCATCGGGCTCCCTGCTCAGCGGGAAGCCTGCTTCTCCCTCTCCCACTCCCCCTGCTGTGTTCCCTCTCTCGCTGTGTGTCTCTCTGTCAGATAAATAAATAAATAAAATCTTTAAAAAAAAAATCCAACCAACAGATCTATTGCATGCATAGCCAATATATATAACATATAGGAAGTCTATCCACCTACCCTGCAGTTACTGGAAATTTCCCTCCCTTTCCAGCTCACTGCTGTAGCTAAACCTCACTACTTCCAGAAAGTCATCCCCCCACTTCACCCTGGTCAGTGATTTCTCACCCTGTCTTGATCAGCAGCAAGACTCGAGGACAGATATACTTGTAGTAAGAAAAACAAGGAAGGAGAAGAAAGGAAAAGAAGGAGATGAGCAGAGAATTTGCCACAGTTTTACACACAGGTGATTCATTTCTTCATTCAGTAAAGAATTACTGGTACCAGGCACCATAGATAACACCAAGAACAAGTCAAATATATTCCTAGCCTCAGGAGTATCGCTTCTACATTACTTCATATCTTCTAAGAGAAGCCAGGGGGGACACCTGGGTGGCTCAGTCAAGCATCTGCCTTCGGCTCAGGTCATGATCCCAGGGTCCTGGGATCGAGCCCCACATCGGGCTCCCTGCTCGGCGGGAAGCCTGCTTCTCCCTCTCCCACTCCCCCTGCTTGTGTTCCTGCTCTCTCTGTCAAATCAATAAATAAAATCTTTAGAAAAAAAAAAAAGATGAATAGAGAGTGCTTATTAAACAATGAAGGCTACAGGAGCCCTCTACTTCCCTCTTCCGACTAAGCTACCGGGAAAATCATAAAAATTCAAGTTTTAAGTGTGAGCAAGTCAGAGCCAGATTCTGTGACATGTAACCAAAAAACTCAAAGTATGACAATACTGCTATTCTACATAGGAGCCAATGAAGAAAGGAGCGGGGAAAGGAAGGAAACAAAGCAACAGGAGAGAAGTGATCAGAAACGGAGGGAGCAAAAAGAGGTGGAAGTAGCAGGGAAAACACAAAGATAAAGGAGAGCCACGCAGAGATAACTAGGAGTGGTAGATGAGTAACAGCCATAAAGGAAGCCAAGGGCAAAGTGTAAGAAAACGGGCAACTTGTTATTTCACACAGTGGCGCTAACCGAGACTCTGGGCGTCTCAATAAGCTAGGGACTGCTAACTAACAGAGGAAGAAGGACTGGAATGCTAAAAGTAGAGGGGTTCTGGGTCCTCCCTGTTCTTCCTCTTGGGTCAAGTTCCTTAATTTCTCTGGGTTTCCTAGCGCGGTAAGGAGGAGGAGCAGCGAAGGGTAGGGGTGGGCAGGCAGGGCAAAGAGAGGACCTCTCTCTCAGATCTGTCTGCTTCTGTAACTTAGGGCAGAATCACTGTACTGTACACAGCTCCACTGGAGCAATTAATTCTTCAGAGGAGAAATTAGTCCCTGAATTGCTATGGTAGATACGGTAAAAGCCAGAATCCCATCCTACAGTCTTTGTACTTAACTTCAGATCTAGGTCAACCAATATTCCTTTAAAAAAGTAAAATAGAGTTTATACAAAGAGTCTCGTGGCCCACATTCTGGGTCAATCCCAAAATTCCTTGTTGTAATAGAAGGATCTTAATCAACAACTTAAATCTGACTTCCTCTTCCATGAATTCAGAAGGAAAATATTGTCATCAGTGAGTACACATGTATAAAATGTAGTATCTAATATCTTTTTTTTAACTGTCTGCTGATAATGGCATAGCCTAATGCCAGGATATCCTAAAAGTGGATGTGGTTGGTTTTTAATTCATACATCTGACTTGGAAACAAGCAAACAAAATGATTTTAGAAACGGTTTTAATCCCATTTTGTCACTCTTTCCATTATTTCACAGATGTGTTTCCAGGAAAAGAATAAAACTTAAAATGTGGCTCCAGGTAAAAGATGTAGCTTGCTGTCAAAACTACTACTCACTGGCAGACACTGAGAATTTTCTCAGAATTTCAGACATTTCTGAAGGGAACAGAAATATTTTATCACATTCAACTAGTGGGATTTTAAGTGTCCCCAATTCCAAGGCAGAAATAGAAGATGCTATTAGAAGAGTTACAGCATATCCATCAATTCTTTGTACAGGATGGGTCCATTCCCATAGCTTTTAACAAGCAGTTGATTTCAAATTAAAGCATTACAGCCGAGACCCCGGTAACAGAAGTCAAGGCCAGGAGCTGGGGGTAGGAGTGGTGTGATGTAGACCCCAGGTATGGAGTCCATCTGCATCATTTCAAACATGCTATTAACACGAGATCAGTCACCATTGGAAATCTGAATCCCCTCCAGGGCTGTCTCATACTTCACTCATTCCTCTATTCCTTAAAACAAGAGCTAGGCTCTATGCTAGGCACTGGGGATACAAACACGAGGAAGAGTCATCCCTTCCCTCAAGGAGCTCACTCTAGTGGAAGACAGATGGCAAAGCAAGTGATTGCAAGGAGCTTATTCTAGCAGTTGATACGGCACATAATCAACTGTAAGACGAGGTAAAAAAAAAAAAAACGCTAGCATTAAGCCACGGTCTGGGTCAAATAATAAGAAATGACAAAATAAACAACCGGGGGGTGGGGAGGATAGGGGAGGAGTAGGCAAACAAATTATGGAGAAAACATCAGGAAAGGTTTCTCTGAGAAGGGAATTGTGGTTTTCTCATTACTTAGAAATTTCCCAAAGCAAGCCCCACTAAATGACTCACACACCACCTCTCAACACAAGTGTAGTGTCTGATTCATCCCATGGTACGTATCTTCACATGGAAAGGCTTGTCTGTCTACTCATTAATTTGAAACTATGAACCACGAATGTCACTCCCCTATTCGATAATGCTCTGAGGTACTGCACCAACCCCAAACAGTTCTTTCAGACTGAGGTAACAGTTTCCTAGTCCTCCCACTATTCTCTTTGATTAACTGTGAATTTGCTAACTACATCCCTGGCTTTCAGGCCTCATTATAAAAGCTTGGTTTTCTATAATGAAAACTCAGGGGCCCTACAAGCATTTGTCATGGGGCGGTGAGGAGGGTGGGCACAGGGGACGCAAGGCTGGGGCAGAGGAGCAATAAAGAAGAGAACTAAGAAAGACACACAGGGCAGAGTGGCGCTAACAGAGGAACCTAGTAGCTGACATGGGCATGGCTAAGTTTACTCACACGGTCACCATGTTTTGGGCACTAAAGGTCTTAGGAATAACTCAACACACAGCAACCTCACCAGGAGCTCCAGTTAGCTCCTCCTTTATTTAAAATTTCAGAAAATACATATGGAGAGGGCTTTTTATTTCAATTCACTGTCCACAATGGGGAAAAGGCTACTATTTTACTCACTATATCAAACAGAAGAGATTTCGTGAAATGAAACTTACATAGATTAAAATTATGCATTCAAAAACTCTTATAAACCTAAGGTTTAAGATTAGATGTCACACATAGCTTCTCGGCCTTTTGGCTAAGATCAAGTGTAGTATCTGTTCTTATCAGTTTAAGATTAGATGTCACAAAGTGCATAGGGCATCACGTACCATCAGCATGAATATAGAAACCACACTGGACGAGGCAGTCCCATAACAGACTCAGAAACCGGCTCAGCGCTGGCTCCCCATGTCCCCCAGTGCTGACCCAAGCACAGGCTTCTCTCATTCAAGGTTATCACAAGTGAATAAAGGTACATTTTGGCTGCCAGGAAGAAGGGGATGCATAGGAGCTTGAGGGAAACATAGTGATTCAAATGAAAGTGAGATAAGAAAAGACAGATTGCATTACTTGAGGTCTTAAAACAAACTCAGCTTTTCCCAGCCATCAAGTATCAACTGAATCAATATCATGTGGAGGCCAGCTAGACATCTTGATATTTAGACAGAGGAGCTTTTTGAAGAGTTCAGAACACTTTCCATTTTCCTCAGGTTGTTCATGTTTAATCGTGGGCTAACCCAGATGGGCCAAACAATCCCCTGTGTATTCCGTGCCAAAACTGATACCCTAAAAAATATGCAAATACATTTTAGATCGAAGCATAGTAAGCAGATTCTGCAATGGCTGTGTTTTGCAAACTGCAGGTAACTACCCATTATTGAGTAGCAAAATCAGTTTAATAGGGTAAAGATTTTTTTTTTCATAAAATAGGGCAGAATATAAAATGTCAGTATACTTCACCTATTGTAAAGGAAGAATTGTTTCATGAACATTTTGTTTCAGTTATACATGTGAATGGTGTGTGTGTGTGAGTGTGTGTACTAAGGGGCAGTGTGAAATATGGTTCTTACTGTGGTTTATAGTGAAAGAAGCTTGGAAAGCCCTGTCCTGAGATCCGGTCTAAACTGCTTCATGTCATTCCTTGGTGCTCCTGTTCTCTTATCACTTCTGACACTCAGACTTACTCTAAGCAATCCATGGACATCACCAAAGCAAGTGTGAGCAGAATTGCCACTGCATCTGGCTGGTACATAAAGGTATTTGGGGTGTTAGCCCCGTTAGCCAGAATTAAATCTCAGATGCTACCTGGAAAAGAAACTGCATGAGTGAGTGAAACACTGCTTTGTAACTGGAAAACTCTGCCCTTCCACACTACATGCGATTTTGAATCTTCTGCAGAATATTCTGGTTTAGATGTAGCATTATTCTAAGACTAGCACTGCTCAGTTATATGCTGTGAATGGATGAAGCTCCAACTAGGAACTTGGGGATTTGGGTTCTAGTCTCTCACTAACTGAATTTGACCTTGGGCAAGGTACGTGGTCTCTCTGGGCTCAGATTCTCCGACTGAAACATGAGAAAGCAGGACTGCAGCAGAGTTTTTCCTAGTGAATTTCTTGTAGAGGTACCTTAAGGGTTCTGCAAAAGTGAGTCTACTTTTCTAAATTAACATACATTTATTTTTAGACAATAGACACAATAAACAATAAACAATAGCGAAAACAATAAACACAATCAATAAACACAATCAAATGGATTCAATATCGATTTTTACCAAGGTGGAAATCACCATGGCAGTTCTTTAGCAGCCAAATAACTTCATTTTGCATAAAACTTGGATGTATTACCTCCAGAGGTATATATTCTGCATATATTCTATTCTATATATGCATATATTCTATATATATATATAATTCTGTATATATTCTCATAAATATCTCATTGAGTAGGAACTTATAGTGCTTCACTAGGGATACATCTAAATGTGAGTCTGTTCTGTCCAGACATTCGTATAAAACTGAACAGAGACAGCTCCGAAACATGTAATTGCCAGGTGAGGCCCAGGCAAACATATATACGACGTGTTAATTGCAGACTAACCCAGATGGGCCGATCACCTGCACTCACATCAGGCATTACAAATACATTTCAAGTGACACTCTGATAACAGGCAATCTCTTCAAGGCCTCGGGTACCTCTTTTTAATTTTTTTTCCATAAAAAAATGCATCCAGTTTAAAATTTTAAAGATCCAACTCTGATTAAAAAGTTTTCTAGTATTCTTCCGTAAGCTTTTGGGTTACTTCTTACTGAAAATTATCATAAAATTGCAAGGACAGCTGTTAAAAAAAACTACTGACATTCGTTAGCAACAAATGTATAACGTATAAGGTTTTTCCCCTATTGAGAAAAACAAAAAATTCTGAGGCCAAAATTAAGACTCTCATCCATAATACTGATTTCAAATGCTTGTATATTAACAAAGCCCATTTCAGTTCTAAAATTGCAGTTACATAAAACATTTTGTCTTACTCAGTAACTTTAAAAGTAGAAATTAATACCTTAAGACACTATGATTCTTGCTATTATTTTTTTAAATCTTTTTTTTAAAGATTTTATTTATTTATTTGACAAAGAGAGACACAGCGAGAGAGGGAACACAAGCAGGGGGCGTGGGAGAGGGAGAAGCAGGCTTCCCACGGAGCAGGGAGCCCAATGCGGGGCTCGACCCCAGGACCCTGGGATCACGACCCGAGCCGAAGGCAGACCCTTAACAACTGAACCACCCAGGCGCCCCTCTTGCTATTACTTTTACAATTAGTCCTGACTTCAAAATTTATTTTCAAGTACTACAGCTTTTAAATTATTCCATATTAAACTTGCAAGAATTGTGGAAGATTAACTTTTATTTATCAATGTTTATATCAATGTTATTAATATTTATTTATTAAACATTCAGCCATTCGTGCCACAAATATTTACTGAGTACTTAGGATATGTCCCACAATGTTCTACATGCTGGAGCTACTGTGAGGTACAAAACACACTTCCTTCCCTTAAAGGGAAAGATAATAAACAAGTAAATACACAATTCCAAGCAGTGAAAAAGTACATCCCTTTAATTCAGTATATAAGTGCAACAAATGGATGTAAGCTTTGTCACAGAGAAAGTATGTCTTTTCAAGGCTACTAAGATTCAAAAATTTGTGCTGTAAGCATAATGTATCAGCACTTAAATTTATAGTACTAAATACAGTGTGTGCATGTGTGTGTATGTGTGTTGTGTGTGTACATATGTATGTGTATATAAATTTGTGAGCTTATTTATAGCATAGAGGAAGGTCATTATCAGGATGCCAAAAGGAGAATAGAAAAAAAAAAATACTGAAAAGATTTATTCAGTTAAACTTGAGAAACACACCTTTCACCAAAGAAAAGCAAACAGCTCATTTTCCTAGCCCACAGCTAATTGTCACACGCAAAGGGGGGGTGGGGGGGCTGGAATAAAAGATAATATTGCTCCTCCTAGATGCTGAAGACTAACGGAATTTCCAAATTCAAGGAATTTGAAATTGAAAATGCTGTGTGACCTTAGGGAGCCTCACCTGTTTTTAAAACCACCCAAAATACAAGCCTACAGGGATAAAAGCCTGTCTGGCCCATTTAAAGGCAATACCACAAAAGCATTCTTGCCTATCACGCTGTAAAAGGAAGGAACTGCAAAACAGGAAACTGCCCTGCCCCAGCCTTGTGCCTCACCCCCCTTCCTCTCCACAGTTTCCATAAGCAGAAGAAGCAAACGCTGTTAGATTTACTGAGAAGCCACAGAGGTTGACAGAACACTAGTAGCTGACATCTGCTTTATTACTGTTTCAATAAATATTTAAGGTAAATGTCTTTATTATTCTGAACCAACATTTTTCTTGATGATTTCACCTATGTTTTTAGATAACATGTGCTTAACCTATAGCTTTTTGATGACAAGTTAAAGCAGTTCTGAAATTGCAATTTACAGATGAATTGTGAATTAGAGATTAAGGAAACTAACATGTTTGTCCCAAACGATAAAAACAAAAACAAATTCAGAGTTAGTTGGCCTAGATTACCACTTTTCAGTGGTTTAAGCACATATACATGAACCACTTTTAAATAATACTATCCTGAATATAATTTTCTGTATATTCAGTAGACCACTAGGCGTTGAATAATCCAATAGATCCACTTTCAGCAGTTCCTTTGTATTCAGATATACGTAAGTACTTATTAACATAGCATTTTGAAAAGTAACAGAATTTAAGGTTTATGGACTTCTTAATTTCTTACAGAAGCTTGGACTGATGGGTGTGATTTCTAGAGGTCTACATCTATTGATACAAATTAGATTCAGGGAAATGACTTCTTTCCTTTTTTTTTTTTAAGATTTATTTATTTATTTGAGAGAGAGCAAGTGTGGGGCGGGGAGGGTCAGAGGGAGCGGGAGAGAGAGAATCTCAAGCAGACTCCCTACTGAGTGCAGAGCCCAACTCAGAGCTCCTTCGATCTCATGATCCCCTAGATCATGACCCCAGCCAAAATCAACAGTCGGACACTTAACTGACTGAGCCACCCAGGAGCCCCGAAATGAATTCTTTTCTTTTCTTTTCTTTTTTTTAAGATTTTATTTATTTATTTGACAGAGAGAGAGACAGCGAGAGAGGGAACACAAGCAGGGGGAGTGGGAGAGGGAGAAGCAGGCTTCCCGCCGAGCAGGGAGTCCAATGCGGGGCTCGATCCCAGGACCCTGGGATCATGACCCGAGCCGAACAACTGACTGAGCCACCCAGGTGCCCCGAATTCTTTTCTTAAAGGAAAGAAGAAACTGATACTTTTCAACTTTTAATGGTCCAAATACAGGAAACAGATTTTCAAAACACCAACTAGTCAAAAGTTAATAAACCTACAAATAAATACAGGAATAATAAATCTCATTAATAATCAAAAAATGATTAGTAAAACAATGAGGTATCATTTTCACTAATTAGATTTCTAGATTTTTAATGTCTATACGCAGTATGCAAAGGTATATGATGCAGGAGATTTAGTTCACATAATGCCAAATTTAGTACAAACTGGCTTAAGTATGTTAATATGCTCCAAGAACCTAAAAAATGCTTAGGAGCACCTGGGTGGCTCAATGGGTTAAATATCTGACTCTTGATTTTGGCTCAGGTCATGATCTAAGGGTCATGGGATGGAGTCCAGCATTGGACTCCACACTCAGCGGGGAGTCTGCCTGAGATTCTCTCTCTCCTTCTGCTCTTCCCTTCCACGTGCACACACACTCTCTCTCTCAAATAAATAAATAAATATTTTTTTTAAATGCTTACATTTTTAAAATCTATTAAGCCTACTTCTGGTGATCTAAAGACAAAAATCCAGAAAAATAAATATTTATAATGCCAAATGATATTTGTCACATTCTAAGAAAATGTTGCAAAGGCATCTAAAATGTTAAACAAACAATGGTATGCGCTCTAAATGGAATATTATTTCATCATCTAAGTAACAAAAAGGCAAAACATATGGAGGCCAAGTGAAAAAAGGCTGACAAAACTATGTTGCAATTATACTTCAGTGACTATTCAGGTTTAGAATGATGTCACTGCAGGAGAATTTTCCTACTTTTCTTCTATAATGTGGTTATGCCACTTTTTTAATTAAAAAAAACTTCTTAATTAAATTCACTGAATTATCCCCTTTCAAACTAGATATTTAAAATATATTTAATCATTTCCCAACCCCCCCACCAAGGAAACATCTTCCCCTCCATGCTGTTCTCCCCCCCCCAATATTCCTTCACAAACTTGGCCTACTGGGGTTGGTCATCATTGATCCCTCCCTCCCCTCAGGTTTGACCCTGGTCCCCAAACACCCTCCCCAGAAGGCACAGAGTTATTCACCTTACATCCTCAACTCCCAGAACAAGGCCTCATGAATGAGGGCTGGAAAAACACTTGTCGATTTATATTTATCCAATTTGGCACCTATTGCACATTTTTCTCAATTTTTTATTACTTATCTGTCCCCCATTTTAAGCCAGGCATTCATTCTTTTTCCTCTTTTTCATCTTTTTGCATTCCCCAGAGCCCACCACAGCACTGGGTCACTGGGTCAAGCTCATCTGAGCTAAATAAATATTTACTGAACTAAAGAATGCCTGAATACACTAATCAAAAATGAGAAATTTGCTTGGTTCGGACAGTTTCTTCCTTTAAAATGCAAATAACAACCTACAAAAAAAAAATTTCATACCATACCTTCCAGTGATTTATCCTAAGCAATCAACAGATTAACAACCATCTGAGTGTCACTGAGCCAAGAAAGGGTGTAAGTGTAAAATGGGGTGGAAAGGAGGAGCAGGCTTCAGCTCTTCAGGGGAGGTAAGACAATAGCTCAGAAAACTTTCTGGAAGGCCACACAACTTTTCTGCCTAGAGCTGCCAGCCATTCCTAAATGCTTAAAATGCCAGGCACTGCCCCAGGACACCTGCATGAACATGACCTCCTGCAGTCCTCACCACAACTATGTTAGGTGGGGTATTATTATCTCTATTTTAAAGATGAAAAAACTGGTGAATTTGGATGAGTTAAATAACTAGCTCAAGACATAAAACTACCAAGCAGATTCAAGGCCAAACCTGTGGCTCCCTGCTCATGTCGCTGCTCTCAACCATTAAGCCAGATGGAGAATGGCTTCTTTGCAATTAGTAGTAGACTTAGAAGTAGAATATACCTACTAAGGCTTTAAGTGTAGTCTACAGAATAAATAGCAGACACAGACATGATTACAAAGTCTACAAACCTTAGCTTTGTCATCTCTAATTCAGACATGACATCTGGCTCAGCCCAGGTCCAGTTAATCCATAATTAGACCCCTTATTTAGCAACATGAGGACTTAACAAGTGGGTTAAGGAAAATACATTGTGGTTACCGCCTCTGTTTAAGCATCCTCCACATATCTGGGGGGAAAAGGAATCTTAATACTTTAACTCTGAACTTCATTTTCTAAGCTAAACCATCACATTTGTTGTAGCTTCTCACACATATTATTTTTCCAATCCTCCAGTATCATGGGCCTGATCCAAATTCTCCTTGACCTCTGTAACATTGTTCTGTGAACTGAAAGCAAGATGGTAACTAGTGAGGATTTGGTCTTTAAGCATGTAGCAAGAACCTAATTAATTCATGCTTACAGTATCTTCAGGCCATCTTCTTCAAACTCATGTCAGAGTACTGTGGTTACCACTATGATCCAAGCATCCTGACCCTCAACTCCAGCACTGCCCTGAGTATTGTCCTGGAAGGCAAACACCTTCCCAACAAAGTTGATCTCTACTTAAAATCTGTGCCCTTCATCTCAAGAGGGATAATGTCACAGCTTAGGGATAAAGAGATACTTCCTGAGTAGGGACTTCCCTGAAACAGTGCGTATCATCTGTCTGTTCAGGTCACTGTGATCTCCAGTGGCCACATTGTTCTAGCAACCCTGGCTTTAGAATCACCCACAGAGACAGGTTTGTGGATTTCCTACTGAACATGGTGTTCTATATTTTATCTCCTCCTTAATACTCATGACAGTTCTATGAGATAAAACATAAAAAGGCTCTCCCCCACTTAGAGATAAGAAAATAGAAACACAAAAGCTTGTGTGACATATTTAAAGTCCTGATCTAACGGAGAAAACACAGGCAAAGCCGTGACTCTGTACGTGCGTGTTTGGCACAAGACGTCACACTCACAAGCAAGATATGATAGCTGCAGAACAATACGAATGTACCTAATGCTACTGAGCTGTATGCTGAAAGAGGTTAAGACTCAGCACAAGGAAAAAAATGTTTTTGTCACTACGTATGCTGACAAATGTTAACTGGACTTATCATGGTGATCATCTTTCAATATATATAAATATTAAATCATTAAATTGTACATCTGAAAGTAATATAATGTTATGTCAATTATACTTCAATTAAAAAAATAATTAAAGGGACTCCTGGGTTCAGTCAGTTAAGCATCTGCCTTCAGCTCAGGTCATGAGCCCAGGGTCCTGGGATCGAAGCCCGCATCGGGCTCCCTGCTCAGCGGGGACCCTGCTTCTCCCTCTGCCTGCCACTCCCCCTTCTTGTGCTCTCTCTCTGACAAATAAATAAATAAAGTCCTTAAAAAGTAGATTTAAAAAATTAAATAAGGAAATAAAAAGAAAGAAATGGCAAGACAATAAATTTTATATTGTGTGTATTTTACCACAATTTTAAAAATTGGAAAAAAATTTCATCCAGAAAAAAGGCAAGGTAGTGATGTGACTTTATATAGTGGGTACTGCCCTTGGACTGTGATCTCTGCTTTGATTCTGCATCTGTAAAGGCCATAGTTGACTCAGTCAAGATCACAACGTTCTGGTAATGAGGAAGATAACACTTTACACTTTATGTCCAATATGATCGTTTTCAGTTTCCCTCTGAAGTTACCTAAAGGAAGTTACCTTCCTTCCTTTTTCCATATTTTGTCTTCGCATTATTCATTCATTGTGTAGATATTTACGGAGCACCTACTATGTGCAGGGCACGGTTCTAAGCTGATGCTCAGCGTTGAAATACTGAAATAGTTCCAAACCAGTTGGTAAGTAACTGCGGTCTGCAGTATCCCATGCCCCTCCACACCGGCCACCTCATCTCTTCCCTGGGACATCCCCCACCCTGGACTTCCCCATGACTCAGCATAACAGGAAGGCTCCATGGTGACCAGCTTCCAATTCAACTGGTGAATGGCTGGGCCTAACTCCTTGTTAAATGTTTTATCGCCTCCCAGACACAGCAATGAACAGAACAGACAAGATTCCTACCCTCTAGTCTAGGAAAGAGATAATAAACAATAAACACATAAATCAATCAGATAATTTCTAAGAGTAGAGTGCTGTAAAGAAAACAAAGCAACAAGGGACTAGAGAGTGACTGGGGATGGGGGGAGCAGAGTAAAACTTGAAAAGATGTCTCTGAGGAAGTGACATTACAAGGAATCAGGAAGGCAAAGGTTTTAGGTAAAAACACTCCAGGCAGAGAGAACAGAAATATCAAGGCCTTCTGGTGGGAATAAGCTTGAGATTTTCATGGTTAGAAGGCCAGTGTGATGGGAGCATCCTGAGCAAGGAGAACACAGAGGTAGACAGGGCCAGATCAGGGAGGATCTTACTGGCATTGGTAAGGAGGTTGAATTTAACGCCAAGAACAGTGAGCAAGCACTTGACAGATTTGAAACAGGGCCATGAATGATCTAATTTATATTCTTATGAGATTACTCTGAAAATTGTGTGGCAACTGTGATTAAAGAAAAGCAAGACTGTAAAAAGGAAACAATGTACGATGCTCTGGTGATCATCCAGGTGAACAGCGACAATGGCTGGAGCTAGGGGACAACAACAGAAACGGAAAGAAGTATTCTGACTCAATATATGTTTTAGAAGCAGAGCTGACCAAACTTACTGATGAGTATAATATGGGAAGAGGAAACAGGAGTTAATGAAAATGACTACTATTCTTTGCTTCAGCAAGTCACTGATGGTAGTCCATTTACTGAACAGGCAACGACTGTGGCAATAAATAGTTTCGTAGAGAAAAGGAATAAAAAGTTCTGTTTTGCCACAATAAGTGTGAGATATCATTTAGAGACATAATGTGGAGATACAAACACACAGTTGGATATTTGACCTTAATAATAGGAAGATTCCCCCAGAAGATTCCGGCTTACCCAAATAGCAACATTTAATACACATGTAACTTCACGGAGATGTATATATAATGCACATTACTGACTCTCTTCCTACAAAACTTGTGCCAACAATTAAATGCATACACACAACACGAAGTAAGGCACCAAATTCTCTTTAAGGAAAGAATATAATTCTTGAGTTTCATTTTTATTAAGTGTGTCAAAAAGCTTTCTGGGAAATGCACTCCCAAAATTGGAAAAGAAAATCAATTAGGAAATAAACGGTACAAGAATAATTACTTTCCATGGCTTCTCTGGACTGTTAACGAGCATGTAAGGCAAGCTCGTGCTGCCCTCAGCACTTCTTCAACCCTGCTGAGACTGCTTGTCCTTCATTTGGTTGCATTAAAGTGGTGGAAACTTCTGCAGCAGATCCAAGCTCAGTGCACCTATTGTGACTGAGCTTCCTTTCAAAACCCTAGAGGTGCCATTGATGAAATAAAGGATGACACCAGAAACGGGAAGGCCGGGCATTAAGAAAGAAAGAGGAGAGGGAAGAGGAGAGGGCGGGAAGAGAGGAAGGAGAGAGAGAGCAGCGGATGACCTCTGCCTGATGGCAATCCCTTATGACGGAGGACTCCCGGGGAACATGCTCACGCGGCATCACAAAACCCCTCAGGAAAGACACGCTTGCTCACATGGCTTGAATCCAAAGGTTAGTACAGGCTCTCCATATTCTAAACATGGTGGCAGTGATCAGTTTCAAATGAGTAATAATTATCAACGCAAAGTGAAAAATAAGCATGCCTGCTTAATTCAGCTTACCAGCACTTCGCTGAACCTTCACGCCAACAGCCAGCTTTTCGTGCACACTTTTAAAATAAAAGCGGTAGTCTGTCTGGCACTACAAATAATCCTCGTATCCTCAGAATTGGAAGGAAACTTAGAGGTCATTATAGCCAACCCTATCAGTTTACAGATAAGGAAACTAAATAAAGTGAAGAGAGATAAAGTGGTTTACCCATCATCCCAGAGCCACTTCAGGATGAAAAAATGTTTTTAGTCATGATCCTTGATATTATACCATGCTGCCTACAGAGTGGGAAAGAAAAGTACCACAAGGGATGGCCCCAGGCTTTACTGGAGCTACATCGGGGGGAGAAAAGATGGGCAGAGCTGGACATCTCAGCCCTGGAAACAAGGCCCCAGGCTGCAGTCAGGCTGTCGGCCTGCCACTCTTCTCAGCCTACACCCTACAATATCTGACAGTCATTCCAACGCCACCTCTGGGTTTTTTCCCCCAGAGCTTTTGGTTTGATGTGGCAGAATGTGAGGTAGAGTAGCTGGTGCCTCCTTCCGGCAAGATCTTCAGAAGGAGGCCGTTGAAAGGTCACACAGCAGTGTGCTTCCAAGCTTCAGAGAAGCACACCCTCCCCAAGGATGATGGGAAATGATGCCTCGCTCCCCTGCCTTTAGACCAGCATATTCCTAAGTGCATATCACACATGTCCCTAAAAAGCTAGTACAGGTTACAGATGAGTTTTGGCCCAGATGGCTTCTGTCTTCCAAGTTTTTGCCCAATCCCAGTATATATAGAAAATTCTAGAAATAGTCACACCAAAACTCTGCAGCACATTCACGTGGAACTCACATTTACATTTTAGTGCTTACAGAGAACAAAATTTCCAATCAAAATTATTTTGGGAAAGTCTTGTCCAGTTCTTAGGGAAGCTGTAATATATGCAGGCTTTATGTTTGGTTTGCCTACTACAAACACATGTATAGATTAATAAATGGATTGATAAAAATAATAATAATAATAACCCTCCCCCATGCAATCTACGATTTCCTCTTTTGCAAAAGAGGAACACCTCAACAGTCTTTAAAAATCTTCCACTATACTGGGGCACCTGGATGGTTCAGTAGGGTAAGCATCCGACTCTTCCTGATCTCAGGGTTGTGAGATTGAGCCCAGCATGAAGGCTGATTCTCTCTCTCCCAGTCCCACTGCCCCTCCCACCCCTCTCTCTTGCAAAAACAAAAACAAAAACAAAAAACACATTTCCACTATAGGGGCGCCCGGGTGGCTCAGTCCATTACATGTCCAACTCTTGATCTCAGCTCAGGTCTTGATCTCAGGATTATAAGTTCAAGCTCCACGCTGGGCATGGAGCCTACTTAAAAAAATAAATAAAATAAAATAAATAAAAATAAATATCTTCCACTATATATTCTTTTCCCTAGAAATATTCTTTCTGGATATTCTTTTTTTAAAAAACATCTGTACAACTGCCGGATCCAAGCTACCCATTTTGGTTCTAAGATTCTCTCATTAGCTACTAGGAAATAAAATCTGGGAGTTAAACAGCCCATGGATAGCAGTCCACACTTTCCGTTCCATAGCCATTCCCAGGGTGTTAATAATTTTCACCATCTCCCAATTCCACTGAAAAAGTGGCCTGGATTTTATGTGACAGTGTTAGCATTCCATTGGCCTGATTATAGAAAACAATCATGAAAAAGTACTTACAGCATAAGCACCTATCAAAAATGCCGCATTTGCTCTTTTCCGTTGATCAAAACAGGTGTAGTGCACTATTTTCTTTCTTGATAAACTGTATGACTGAAAAGAGGGAATAAAAAGAGTGTAACCATAGAGAATGTTAAAATATACAGAAGGTAAACATCATCTCAACTTCCAAGATGTGTCACAATCAGTGAAATCTACCAACTTTCAACTTTCATTTCTATGGCATTTGTACATGAGCTTTTGAGGGGTGGAGGGTTACTGGCGCTGACTTTTTGCAGCCCAACCATGATGCCGATTTGACAATAGAACACATATTTCTCTCCAAGCAGGGAGACATGCAATGGGAAAGAATTAAATTATTGGCATCTTTACTAGTGGGAACATTTTTGAAAATTTACTCTAAATATTATATGTAAAGTCTATTCATCTTTTTTCTTTTTTGAATTTTTATTATTTAATATTTATTTATGTATTATTTATTATTATTATTTATTATTAAGTACAGTTTAAGTACAGTTGACATACAATGTTTTATTAGTTTCAGGTGTACAACATAGTGATTCCACAATGCTATAGATTAAGTGTAGTTACCGTGTATCACCATACAACATTAGTACAACATTATTGATTACATCAATATGCTGTACTTTTCATCTTCGTGACTTATTTTATAACTGGAAGTTTGTACCTCTTTATCCCTTTCATCTGTTTCATCCATCCCCCCCCACACCCCTCCTCTCTGGCAACCACTAGTTCATTCTCTGTATTTATAAGTCTGTTTGTGTTGTTGTTGTTGTTATTTGTTTGTTCGTTTGTTTTGTTTTTTAGATTCCACATGTAAGTGAAATCATATGGTATTTGTTTTTCTCTGCCTTATTTTACTTAGCATAATACCCTCTAGGTCCATCCATGTTGACACAAATGGCAAGTTCTTTTTTAAGGCTGAGTAATTATTCATCCTTTTTCCTTCCCTACATACCATACTCCCAAAAAAGTTATCTGTACTTTTCATATTTTACAGTTTATTTTTAAATGTGTCAATCAGTCTATTTAACTCAGAGCACCAATACTCATAATATTAACAGAGCATCAATACTCATATTTTCTTTCTAGAATGTTCTACAAAAAATCCCCTTTCACTTATCTGAAAATAAATGGTTAGTGGGAAAAGATGAACCACCAAAAGGGTGGGATCAGCAGACATCTTAATACAATACAAGGACTCAAACAAACAGTTATTAAGCACCTGCTATATGCTATGCAAATGCTGCGTGCTCAAGTATTCAACTAAATCCAAAAATTAGCAACTTGGTATGCTGTATACATGCTAAACATGAAAAGTAAAAAAAGCTGTTAAAATGAAATCAAAGTATTCATCAAACTCAAATAAACATAAAACAATGAGAACACTGATGCAACTAAATGAAATCTGCTCAATTTCCTCATATTCCAAAACAGTTACAGCATTTTGACAAATGGTTTTCAAAATACAGATACATAGGTACCTCTTAATATTTGCCCATAAATTCAAGCTGACTGTAAAGGCAGCTTTTTATACCTTACACACTGACCACAACCCATGGAATACCTGCTTTTAAAGCTCCTTTAAAAAGGTAAGAGAGCTCAACTACCCTTCTTTGTTCACCTGGCTATTTTCTACAAGGAAAAGAAACTCTTCCAACTCTGAGGTCTATTCCACAGGATACTGCAGTGTTCTGGTTTTGATGTAACCACAGAAAACATAGCTGTATTGTATACCAGCAATGAGCCTGCAAACCTTCACCATCCCTTTAGGCATTTCTTTCCTAATCAAGAATCACAGGGGCATCTGGGTGGCTCAGTTGGTAAGCGTCTGCCTTCGGCTCGGGTCATGGTCTGGGGGTCCTGGGATTGAGCCCCACATTGGGCTCCCTGCTCCACGGGAAGCCTGTTTCTCCCTCTCCCTCTCCCCCTACTTGTGTTCCCTCTCTTGCTGTGTCTCTCTCCGTCAAATAAATAAATAAAATCTTTAAAAAAAAAAATCACGGATTCTGAAAATGGCATTGCTCTTTTAAATTGAACTTCAAAAAGTAACGGTTTGCCTCAAAGTGGGTCTCACTACTGAAGTCCTCATTTCCAGACAGACTTATGAAAATACCCCTATGAAATAAAGCTTTAAAAATACATTTTATTAAATTCAGTTCAGTCAACACACTGAAGTTATCTAAAGACGTCAAGGTCACTATCAATCATGCTGACACCTGTCTCCTTGCTTCCTCAATTTGTCGTTTGTTTTCTTTCTAAGATTTATTTATTTATTTTTGAGAGAGAGAAAGACAGCACACAAGCGGGGTGGGGGGGGTGAGGGGGCAGAGGGAGAGAGAAAGAGGAAGAGAAGCAGACCCACCCCTGAGCATGGAGCCCCATGTGGGGCTCAATTTCATGACCCTGAGATCATGACCTGAGCCGAAATCAAGAGTCAACATTTAGGGGCACCTGGGTGGCTCAGTTGGATGAGCATCTGACTCTTGGTTTTGGCTCAGGTCATGATCTCAGGGTTGTGAGACTGAGCCCCACAAAGGGCTCCATGCTCAGTGGGGAGTCGGCTTGAGATCTCTCCCTCTGTCTCCCTCTGTCTCCCTCTACCCCTTCCCCCACTCATTCCCTCTTTCTCCCTCTCTCTCTCTCAAATAAATAAATAAATCTTTTTAAAAAAAAGGGTCGGATGTTTAACCGACTGAGCCACCCAGGCGCCCCGGCTTCCTCAATTTGAAACCATTGTCTGCAGGACATTTCCTTTTGTTTTTATTATTTGTTTGTTGGTTTGTCTGTTGGCTTGTTCTTGCCATTTATTGTTCTCCATCAATAAGTTAGTTCTGATTTACCAAAAGGAGAGTCAAGGCCCTTAAAACTTAAGCAGATTTTTAGGTGTCTGATCCCAAACCTAAAGACTGCCTTCCAGAGGCCGGGCCCCTGCAAACATGAGTCAGGCTGAGCATAAGGACTCAGCTCTTCCAGCTCCCGGCCTCTCACTGATTACATTTCCTGGTTCCCTAAAACACCTGTGGGGAAGAAAATATCCACACTGATCTGGAGTTTGGATTGTCTGTTTTAATGCCCTTTTCCACTAAGAATTAGATTTCACAACAAACTATTGCTATCATTTAATAATGTGGAATTAAATTTATTTTACAAATCCATTCACCAAAAGGGACAAACTCATAAGGCTTGCTTTTATCACCAAGAGTCTTTTTGGTTGTTTTCAAATGTTTTGCATTTCCTTGGTTTTTGTTTTTTCACTCTTCTTTGAAAGTATATGGGATATACTTTAGTATATGTTGCAGAGACCATCCTGCAACAGAAACCATGAAGCTACAGGATGAAATTCGAGTAGAAACTTTCTTTTCACTATAAACCCATAAATTTTTTAAAGTAAATATAATACAAATTAAACTATTAAGGACTTTAGAAGAATTTTTGAACTTTACAAGCTTTCAGAAATTACATCAGATAAAGAATATTCTCGTAAAATACACCTAAAATTTTAACTATTTTAAAATATCTCCTATTGGAAGCTGCCTATAGATGGAAACAATTTTTTTAACATCCATTACCATACATAATGACAAAATTTTTTTCTTGTGATAAGAACCTTTAAAATTTACTCTCTTGACAACTTTCAAATATATAATATAGTATTATTAACTATGGTCACCATGGTGTACATTACAATAACTGACTTTTTAACTACAGCTTTCTAATTTTTAGGAAAATTTTTTAAGCTCCTAGCATTTACCTTACATAAATGTTTTTGGAATGCCATTGTTTTTCTCAGTTAAGTCTCAAAAGCATTACAGTCAAGAAATCATCTGCCTAGTGAAATTTGGCCAATGTCTCCCAGGTCAGATCACAAAGTTTGAGTTCTCACTCAAGGAATCAAAACTAATTCACAATAAATGAGAACAGAGAAAACTCTTAAATCTTACTGGCCTTGCCCTAATTTCCTTCCTGGTCACAGCCAGGCCTTCCTCTCACAGGTCACCTTGCCCCAGGCTTACACCAGTAATGCTATTGTAACATAGCAGATATTCTGGTACTGGAATGAAAAATTTCAAGGATGAGGCACCTGGCTGGCTCAGTCGGTAGAGCATGCAACTCTTAATAGGGGTTATGAGTTCAAACTCCACATTGGGTGTAGAGATTACTTAAAAATTAAAAAAAAAAAAGTTTTAAAAAACGACCTACTACATACTAAAGCATTCCAGAAGAAACAATACAATCCACTGGAGACACCAATGACTCAAGTCCTTTTAGAGAAACATCCTTGAAGAAAGATCTTTAAGATCTTTCCTGGAGGAACTTACCATGGAGGAAGAGAAAGGCACAGTCTGTAGACAAGAGGACTCTAATTTATGAATGAGCCCAGTAGATATTTTCTCAGAATCTGCCCTAATACCGAGAAAACTTCATGCCTCCAAACTGAACTGTGTCTTCCTTACTTTGGCCCAATTCCTCTGTGGTTGGGTATGCTGACCAGGCCCTTCAAGGAGAGCACTTGTAGGGGCGCCTGGGTGGCTCAGTCATTTAGCATCTGCCTTCAGCTCAGGTCATGATCCCAGGGTTCTGGGATCGAGCCCCACGTCTGGCTCCCTGCTCAGTGGGGAGCCCGCTTGTCCCTTTTCCCTCTGCCACTCTCCCTGCTTGTTCTCTCTCTCTCTCTCCTCTCTCAAATAAATAAATAAAATCTTAAAAAAAAAAAAAAAAGGAGACCACTTGCAAAGTTAGACCATCACCTCTGGCTTCAATGAGCTATCTGCTCTATTACAGACGGTTTTCGCTTTACATGAGAAGTTCAGAGATTACAAAAACACTGTATGATAACAAATAAAGTTAGAAGCTGGTAAAACAAATGAATGTAGTCTTAAATATAAAGGGGAGGATGTCACAGAAGGAACACTAAGACCTCTGAACTATTTGCCTGCTCTGTAGCAAGCCTGCACATGACCAATTACAAATGATAACCTGTAGCCCCCATTCACATGTATTTTAGATTTCTATCTAGAAACTACAGTATATAGCCTTCCGAACCATCTTAACCTAAGTGGACGTAGCCAGCCCTCTATAATAATGACAGCTAACATTTATTGCTACATTCCATCATTTCCGAAAGCATAGAAATAGTACCAAAGGGGTCCAATTTGACCAGACACCCAAACCAGAGGTCCTGGGCAAGGCTTAAGAATAATGAGAATTCTATGTCTCTCTTTTACCAAGAGAACAAAAGCTAGGAGCCAGAGAGGGCCTGGCTTATCACACTAGGTCAGTATCTCCTATGTCAGATCCCAGACAGTTGAGTTCTCTCAGCAAGTATGGTAGATGGAAGAAATCCAGAACTCTCTCACTGAGTTTGATAGTTCGTGTAAATCTCAATTATAAGGCCACAACAAGTTTCATGGTTCAAAATTTAAATAATTCTCAGGCCAACAGGGGCACCTGGCTGGCTCAGTCAGTGGAGCATGCGACTCTTGATATCGGGGTTGTGGGTTCAAGCCCCATGCTGGATGTAGAGATTACTTAAAAATAGAAATCTTAAGGGGCACTGGGGTGCCTGGGTGGCTCAGTCAGTTGGGCGTCTGCCTTCGGCTCGGGTCATGATCCCAGGGTCCTGGGATCTAGCCCCGCATCGGGGCTCCTTGCTCTAAGGAAAGCCTGCTTCTCCCTCTCCCACTCCCCCTGCTTGTGTTCCCTCTCTCGCTGTGTCCCTCTCTGTCAAATAAATAAATAAAATCTTAAAAAAAAATACAAAAACAGAAATCTTAAGAAAAAAGAAATAAACATGCATTTAAAAAAAAGAATTTGTTGAATTAGTCAATATTACTAAAACTTTTCAGAAATAAAAACAAATATCAATCTAAATTATATTTTATTATTATATTTCATCCTGTTAACAGGCTGGTTCAGGGTAACCTAGAGGGCTTATTAAAATACAGATTGCTCTAAGGATGTACTGTATGATGAGTAACACAACATAATAAAAAAAAAAAAAAAAACAGATTGCTGGGCCCAAGAATTTTATTTTTAACAAGTTCCTCAGTAATTCTGATGTTGCTGGTCCAGGGACAGCGCACTGTCCTATCCGCTATGCTACATAAAAATGTGACTGATCATCCCCTGGAAATGTTTTACATGGCTCCTAAAACACAGTCCATTTGGTCAAGTAGCCCCAAAAGACATATTTAAATTATCTTAGGAACTCCAAATCATTCCATAAGCCTTTTAAAAGATTTTATTTATTTATTTGTCAGAGAGAGAGAGACAGAGCGAGGGAGCGCACGCACACACATGAGCTGGGGGGGGGAGGGGTAGAGGCAGAGGGAGAAGCAGGCTCCCCGCTGAGCAGGGAGCCGCCGCAGGACTGATCCCAGGGATCATGACCAGAGCCGAAGGCAGACGCTTAACCGACTGAGCCACCCAGGCGCCCCTCCATATGCCCTTTAAAAGCATGTTATAAAAAACACATTTCCCCAGATTCCTCAGAAAACTATATCACAATTTGTAAATTCTTGCATTCCAGATGATAACACCTTAGGAAAAGTTCCTTTAATGATTCAGTAACTGAGCTGCCTTAAATGGCATTATTCCAGAGGTTCAAAGTTCAGATGCCCTCAGGGGCCAAGAATTTGAAGTAGGTAAGTTGGTAAACTAGAAAAGCATGCCCTATCCTAAGAAGACTTAGCTTCAACCTCCTACTCCCATGTAGGAATCTGGGCCCATAATCACATACTTTAATATTTAAGAGAAACCAAAAATCCAGAATTAAGTGGAAATTTTCATAAATTATATATGTTAACCATGACTTCAAAATTTTTAAACAGCACTCATGCCCAAGAAAACATTACAAAACTGAATGCAGCCCATAGGCAACCAGTTCGCCAAATCTGTGTGCCGGGATACTGTGGCTGAAGAAAGTTCTATTGGTTTTATCAGCATGAATTGAGCAGCTGCTGTGTGTCAAAGACAGTGCTGAACGATGCAGTAACAAGGGAGCAGAACCTCATTCTCTAGCCTCATAAGCATTCACAGTCTAATGAATATTTGATGCTAACCAAGGGGGAAATATTGACCAAGGCTTATTACAAACAAAAGAGAACAACTACCTAAGGATGCATTCATAGCAGAGCAAGGACCAACAGAATGATCTTAATTACAGGTACAGTAATTATTTCCTTTAACAAGGTAAAAAATAATAGATAAAAGATAGAATATAGTACTGAATATCCACCAATTAATATAATCAAACCTATAGAAATTTCCAGAGCTGGATTGCTTACCTGAGAGTCAGAGTTTTACCACTGTTATGTAAATCATGACAAGTGTGCAATCTAGCATATAAACGTTTAATGGTACTTGTAAACCAAAGTATGACGGCGGCTATGAGAGAACAATACAAATTAAGATGAGGGTATTGACCCCAGTCAGACATTTTCTATCTCATAAAAGAACACTATGTGAAAGGTTGCATTCTGGAGGGCTCACTCTTGGAGAAAAACATGCCACGGCAACTCAGAGAGAGAAAATGTCGACATGCTACACGAATCACAAATAGCCCAGGCTATCCTCGGATGGTGGTGACATATACAAATCATGCACTTGCTCAGCTTAGGGCAGGAGACCACAAACTACTCAACCATTCAAAAACAAAAGGTGGCGCCAGGCGGTGTAATTAAGCTCAAAGCCAAAACACGCTCGCGCGCGCGCACACACACACACACAAAAGAGTTAATGCATAATTTAGAAAAACAGATTTTTAAGCAGCCTTTTAGTAAAGTTGTTTGCCCTGCTTAAAAGTAAAATCTTCAAGTCATTTGGTTGGAACACCATGTTTAATTAAACTGTGTGAATCAGCCTGATTGAGCTAAGGAAGACATTAGTGCAGGCTGGACAATATGTTCTTTAATAAAAAAAAGAGAGAGAGAGCCCATGCACTTCCCTAAACAAGCAAGCTCAGCCAGTGATGGTGCTCATATTAAGTAGATTATGGCACGGGGGCCGTGGTGATCAAGGCATCATTCTCTTACAGGTGACTAGGCTAGCCCAGTAATGGCCGCAGCAATCAGCATCTCCAAAGCAATCAGTTGTCATCTCATTGCAAAAGCGAGAAAATGAACAGGTCTTCCTGTCAGCAGCCATGACCTCTACATGTTTTACCTCCAACTTTCCCAGGAAAGGGATATTCTTGAAAATTTTCTTTGGCTGTACAAAACAAAATATGGTTTATGTTTTTATTTTGAGCTAAAACAAAATAGGTCGAGTAGTTTCTTTAAAAAGAAAAAAGGTGTCTCTGTATGGTCTGTTTTATTTCAAACCCAATATGTTTCATTAATGAAATGGCACATTTGATCAGAGCAGAAGTCAACATGTCAGAGAAAAGTTGCTCATAAAGATTATTTGACCATGATGATAATTTGGTTGATGGCATTTGGGGATTCTCCATTAAAGGGGTTCTTCTTGCCTGAGGATTTCTAAATGGGCATCAGGAAGGACTCCGTGCCTTGCAAATTCTATGTCCACTCACTCCCATGTGAATTAACACTGCTTTAGAACCCCTGATACCTCTTTAAACTACATGAACTGTATCCAAAATGTAACTTGCTTTTCCTCCCCCCAAAGCCCATGAATCTGAAACAGAAGGTAACCTCATGAAGAAATCTCAACATATTTTTGTAGTTATAAAAAGAGGGTGGTCCTATCATTGTATCAAAAGAGTTCTTGTGTACAATCACCTGATACCATGGCAGGTGCCTGGTTAGCAGATAGGATTGCTGCACTGATTCATTCAACAACAAGGACAGTCCCCGAGCCCCCACCATCTGCCAGGTACTTTCAGTGCTTTAATACAATCGTCCATTTCACCAGGCCCACCCCCCCCTTTTCCTTTTACCCTGAAATGGCTATGTGGGATGTTTTGTACATTTAAAATTACACTTCTGTCAATATTCTTTTAAACCTTTTAAAAGCAGTCCTCAAGATTACTGTAATTGTCCTGTTGAATCATAAAAGCGGTATTAAAAAGAAATCACTGCCCTAGAAAATGTCCCCTTTTTCCAGTGATGCTCTTAGATTTTTTCTTTCACAGACTGAGGTTTTCATTTTCTCAGAGGAAAAGTGAAATCAACAGTTAAAACTGTATTGACCATTGGAGCACTTGGGTGGCTCAGTCGGTTAAGCATCTGCCTTCGGCTCAGGTCATGATCTCAGGGTGCTGGGATCAAGCCCCATATCTGACTCCCTGCTCAGCGGGGAGTCTGCTTCTCCCCCTTCCACTCCCCCTTCTGTGCTCACTCGCTCTCTCTCTCTGTCAAATAAATAAAATCTTAAAAAAAAAAACTGTATTGACCATTTTAGGAAAAACTAGTTCAATCATGTTTATAAAACTTTCCTATTATTGTATCAGTCATTGAAAGATTTTCTTACATGACTAAATTTGAAGAAGGTATTGTTTTTTAAAATATCACTATGTTGTTAGAACGGTCTTCCCTTTTAGAAGACTGTATATTCTAACCCAGTGTTTTTACCATTGTCTGTGGCAAGAATCCCTTTAAGAACTGTTTTAAAAGTTATGCATCTTCTCAGAGGAAAATGTAAATACACATAAAATTTTATATATAATTTCAGGGGTTTATGGAACTCTTAAAATACCAAATTACTGAATTCTGGTCTAGCCTATCAATCACTGATGGCATTTTACATTAAACAATATACACAGTTTTACCAATTGTTCTTAGTTCAATAAATCTTCCTTCTTTGGACTGCTTAGCTCATTACAGTAACTACTGACCAGAAATTGCAAACTACAACCTATCACTGCACAACAATTAGTGCTTACACTTTTTAAAATATAGTTTAAATTTTAAAATATAGGGGGTTTTTTGATGGTAGTGATTTCCACTTTTGGTTTTTGTTTTGTGGATTTTTTTTAAGATTTTATTTATTTATTCAAGGGAGAGAGCGAGAGTCAGAGCATGAGCTGAGGGGAAGGGGCAGAGGAAGAGGGAGAAGCAGATACCTCGCTGAGCAAGGAGCCCAACATGACCTGAGCCAAAGGCAAACCCTTAGCCGACTGGGCCACTCAGGCACCCCTACTTTTGGTTTTTGAATCTAAGTACATGTTTGATGGATAATTTTCCATTCTAATCAACATAATTAAAATGAAAGTCACTGGGAATAGAATGTATATTGACACACAAAAAATAGCAATAAATCACCACCTCAAATCATCAACTTGAAAAAAATACCTTTTGATAATATAAAAATTAAAAAATGTAGAATGCACTGCAAAATATTACCTATCTATATAAAGTATCAAATAAAGAAGAAGAAAAAACATAAAAGATTTATTGGAAGAAATAAAAATTGCCAAAGTAGAAAATAAGACATGCCTAAAAGAGCTAGGAAACCACACAGGAGAAATATTCCAAGAAGTTGTAATCGGTTAAAATAGTGGCAAATTATTCAGAGAAGTAGAGTTTGATGACCAAGTAAACACCATCAGATCTGGTGTTTAAGATGTCACCAGAGCGGGGCACCTGGGTGGCTCAGTCAGTTAAGCATCTGCTCAGATCGTGGTCTTGGGGTCCTGGGATTGAGCCCCACACCAGGCTCCCTGCTCAGCAGGGAGTCCGCTTCTCCCTCTGCCCCTCCCCCCGGCTGGTGCGCGCTCTCTCTCTCTCTCTCTCTCAAATAAATAAAATCTTTTTTTAAAAAATGTCACCAGAGCAGTTTCAGCAGGGTAAGTAAGGCAAAAGTGAGACAGCAAAGGATTAAGAAATTAGTGCGTAGTGAGGATGTAGACAGTGAGGGCAGAGTATTCTGAAATCTCCAGAGGCAAAAGGCTAAAAGGGGACCTGCAAGTCAAGGAGATCATGAAGTCAAGGGGATCACGATAAGATCGACAGAAGTTTCTGTGGGTCTGGTGACCCTGTGCTGGGCACTGGGGACGCAGAATTATATGTCACATCTCCATCTCCTAGGAGCGTCTAGTCTAGTGAGAGAGAGCAATGCTAACCTAACAGGTAATTATAATTCTTCAATAATAGAGATCTGCACAGAGAATTCTGGGAAAACGGGAGGCACCTCCCACCTTCTTCAGTAGCGCGAGGAGTTGCCTCCTAGAAGGCGTAAAGGAGTGATCAAACCAGAGAAAAGGGGTACTCAAGTCAGACTGGACGTCACAAGCCATTGCGTGGAGCAACTGGTGTGGCTCAGGGTAAAGTGCACAGCTGGGAGTCGAAGGGGTACTGCGATATGCAGTAAATCAGTAAGTTCGCGCATGAAATCATCCACTGGGAAAGACACCAAGGGCGGCAGCTGTCAAGGCAAGCAAGACAAAAGGCATGGAAGCAAGGTGCCCAAAGGTCTCACCAAGATGAGTGAACACGGGCTGCAGACGAGAAACACCAACAGGGAGCCTGAGAAAATACGGAGCCTGAGGGCCTGGAGATTACATGAAGGTGAGGGAGACAGAATATGGGAGGTACAGAACGAGAAGGGTCCATTCAAAGCAGAAAAGCCTGGAGTCTGGGTTCCTAGAAGAAAAGCAGCCGGAGTCACTGGAGCAAACAAGGCGGAGGAGTCTCGAGACCACTATGGGACAACAAGGTGAAGTCAGCTGGGGCAGTGTTGTGAGCACGCCTGGAAAGATTATAAACCACAGAGGCTCGGCTAGCAACGAAGGTGGAGAGGAGCAGGAATAAGTCGAGAGCCTTGAAATCGAGCCCCCACTTTCCCTTGCAGCCTTGGCCAAGTCACCTGACTCCCCTGGGCCTCCCTTTTTGCACCGATAAAATTAATTGGCTGGACTAAATGGTCATTTCCATTCCTAAAATTATATCGGACAGCTTTTGAATATGGAAATAATAGCTAGGGGGGCTGAGAAGGTGTTCATAAACTGGGTTGAAAAACTCTTATTGTTATTTCTTACCCAAAGTCATAAATGTTCCATTAGTAACTTTCTTCGCCATAAGACATTAAAATTTGCAAAGACTTTTTACATATATTTTCTAATATAATCCTAACCACCCCTCTGTGGGAGCTCTGTAACCCCTATGTTATAGCTAAAGAAACTGAGATTCCACAAGGCTGAAGCAATTGTAGCTTTGGATTGGTAGTCAGTCTTTTTCTCCTAACATAGAGATTGTACTTGGATGCTTCAAAATAATCCATGGCTTATTAACATTTGGGTTTTAACATTCATTCCTTCAGCAAGTAACAGGGTACCACTAGCCGTATTAAAGCTAAAAAGGTCCTAGGAATCCATCAGATTACCTGATCACTGAAATGAAACAAGGGATTGCTGAACTCTATTAAACTTTCATATAATGTTGAAAGAAAGCTTTGTAAATGAAAACAAATCGAAACAAGTCCATGTATACACTTACTTATAGGGTTTGGTATCGAACATGGTAGAAAAATAGCCTTACTCAAGCCATCTACTCTTACGTGACTGCTATAAGAACACTAAGTCAGACCAAAAATTTTATTTTCAAAATAATGATTCTCTTCTCTTCAATCTTCTAAATAATAGTCAGGTTGCAAATTGTTAATTATAATACCCAGTTCATACCAACTACATACTAACAGAACTAATCAAGAAAGCAAAAAAAATTCCTAGGTCCTCAAAAGGAAGAAATAAGCCTCAATTATTTATGAACTCTCCTTTCCTTGTTAATTCACCCACTAAAAAGTCATTTTATATTTTTATATTTAAATCCTTTTAAGGATATTATTTGCTTCCTTGGTGATTACAAAAGTTTCAAGTTTATTTCCTAAACTACAGGCAGTAGCTTCTTTTCTGCAAAATGTAGATCAGTTCAGTTAAAGGCATTTACATCCATATTTTCAAGTCAGCTAATACTTTACAAATTAAGTCTTTAAACAGTTGATTACAACAGATCTTATGTTATACAATGATTAACTAAAAAAAATATTTCTTTGGCATTCATTCCTGACCATTTAGCATTTTCAGATCAGTGGCAAAAATCTGTGAATTCAAAAATTCACAACATATTTTACAGGAAATTCTCCACCATCCACTGTCTTTTCTACCTAAGTTCAATAAAAATCAATCAATTCAAAAGATGATCACCAAGCAGCTAATCTGTACAAGGCATAGTACTATGTCACACCAGTAACATTTTAACCAGCAGAAAGAATAAACAACCTGAGCATTGTAATTTAGCAGTCATCTTTAACAGCATGCTGTGTAGTATTTGACCTTCCAAACTGAAACATTACATTTAAGATCCTCATTTAGAAAATTGGAAGAAAAATAGAAATATTTCTTTCTATGTGGTGAAATAAATTTACCAAAACCAGGAGTATACATATTGCTTTTTTTCATATATGTTTAGAGTTTAAGAGAAAAAAAATGTAAAATCAAAAGTATAGATGAATACTGAATGTA
Source organism: Neomonachus schauinslandi (assembly GCF_002201575.2). Classification (NCBI taxonomy): domain Eukaryota; kingdom Metazoa; phylum Chordata; class Mammalia; order Carnivora; family Phocidae; genus Neomonachus; species Neomonachus schauinslandi. Next base: position 83,314,884 of record NC_058406.1, on the reverse strand, counting down.
TGACCCAAATTCTGTCATAACAGGTAAAGTCCCTCTTGTAACACTACTAGTTCATCAATCTCACTTGGCTGTTAACTCTACAAAGATGACCTTCAAGAAATACATAAAAATTTCTATCTTGATCAAACAGGAAAAGCTCCAGAGCTCCTGCCATGCAGTGATGAGCCCCTTCATCACCTGGTTTCAGAAAAATCATCCTAGGAAGGAATTTGATAGACTCATTAAACAACAACCTGAAAGGATTTGTGCTTTCTTTCTTAGATCACTATTCCAATGACTTCATTCCAGCTCACATTTCAATTCATCCTGAAAAATGAGAGGTTAACATGTCCTTTATGGAATACTCAGGTGGATCAGTTTCAACTTCTGGGTGAACCACTCATATAAATATCCAAAGATCAAGATTACCTAACTAAATGGTATGTGCACAGCAATCCCAGTGGTCAGAGTTCAAAGTTCCAGTTTTTAATGCCAAAATATAAACATCACCATAATACTCACTTTCAGTTTCTTGTTTAGTTTACAGCAGTATCTGTACACCATTGCCAAGTTCAGAGGTCCAAAATCTGCATAAAAACTGAGATTGTTTAAAAAAAAAAAGTAGTATTTAGTAGAAATATAGTTTTCAGTAACATCAACGCTCATTTTTATTTTCATTAAAATTGCAAACAAATTTTAGTTATTGTCAAGAATAAGGGTCAATATATATAGAATCCAAATAACTAATGGTTTTACCCTCCTGAGGATCACCAATTACTATAACTAGTCTCCGGTCTCTTAACAGGGAACTGTTTGGACAGCTCCGAGTTCTACCTCCTTCTATCTCCCTGCCAGGACATTCAGAAAAAGGACTAAAAAGCAGGCAACAAAAGAAGCAAGAACATAACATGTTCACTTCCTACTTTTATTTATCATCTACTCAGTTACCAATTCTAACTATTCCCCTCAAACAGCGCTCTCAGTTCTCAAGGACTTCAATCTAGTGGTCTTCTTTCAGTTTTCTTCTCCTTGAACTTTCTGCATCATGTGACACACTGGCCCTTCTCCCTCTCCCCACCCCAGATGTCTCCAGGCTACAGTCAGCAGTCTGCAGCTCTCTCGCACCCACTATCATGAATTTCACTGATAACCCTATGGAAGGGAGATTAGATGGCTTCCACACTTGAGACCCAGGATCAGCCTTTTCATCTTCAACTACCTGTGAACCTCACATCTACAGGTCCTTCCATTACCTGGAACTCAGAACATCTAAAACTCAACACATCTTTCCTTCAAATCAGCCCACCAGACTCAAAACATTTGCTTCTCCCAGTTATTCGGGCATGAAACCTTTCAGCCACAACAGGGCAACAAATAAATATCAATTTAATTCTCGTACACCAGAAAAGCTACTACTCTTAAGTCATCCCTTGCTTTTCCATTCCAATGTTAGCAACAAAAGGGCAGAGTCTTCATCTCACATCCTTACTGCTTAAATTCTCCCACTCCCTTGCCCAATCATCCTGTATGCCACTCCAAAGATTAATCTTCATAACATCTCACTTCTCACATATCTTCCCACCAGTCAAAAATGTTTAATGGCTCCTTACTCCCTTCAAAATAATTCCTTGGCCCAGCAATCAAAGCCCTACACATGTATGCTCATGCCCCTCACTTCCAGGATGGCTTTACCTCCTAAAGGGCCCCATTTGGAATCTGCATTCCAACAAACATGTCCATTCCTCATTCCCAAATACTGCATATGCATATTCTTAATCCAAGCCTCAGCTCACACGGGTCTCCTTGGCTGGAATGCCCTCCTTTTTCTCTTTCTGCTTCTCTCTAGCTTCCTCAAAATCCAGTTCAAATCCTACCTTTGCAGTCACCCTTAGGAAACACTACCCTTCTCTCAAAGTTCCCAAAACTTAACCATCTGAGACACTATCACATATTGTGAATTATCTTTTTTTTTTTTTACGTGTAGTTCCTACCTGCCCAACTACAGGGTAAGCCTCTCACTCTGGGGCTCTATTTTATACCGTATAGGCTTAGAAGAACATCCTGCTCATAATATAAAATTTCAACAAACGAGTCCTCATTTTGAATATTTTGCTCACTAATGTGCTCAGATTCAATTGAGCCTAGACCACAAATTTACTAAATATCAACAAGTTTCAAAAATTTATTAAATTACCAGTAAGTTTCAAAAATCCATCCCCAAAAGACCTTTATTTTGAGAGAGTCATTTACTTTTTTTCTGCTACCTGAATTACAGTATTATAGATACATCATTAAACTACATCAAATCTGCCAGGAGCCGGATTGGTAATATTTTGGAACTTATATCCTAGTTAACACCAAAATTTGCTGTCCCGATACACAGGCTTCATGAGAGAAAAAACAGAGTTGCCAAAAAAAGAAACTTGCAATGATTTGAAATAAAAAGTTACTGATATATTTCTAAAGTTCCCAGTGTGATGCTGTGTTGTAAGTATAAACAAAATACCCATGAATTCAAAATGAACTATGTTGATTACACCTAATTACTGACCAGTCTTGGATGGTAAACAAGAATCCACTCAAAAGAATCAAAATGAAAAATATATAAAAATAAGCACCTACCAGCATGATTAAGACAGCCCTGTTTCTATCACAGAGATTTCCTTGTCCTTGAGTTACTGGAAGTAACACTCAGCTAATAACCCCTGTTTTTTCCTACTCAAACATGAATGTTGACACTTGCAGAATGTTAAGGTAAATCTAGAATTTTTAGTGATGGTGGTTTTATCAGCTTTTTAGATTCACTTTGAATAAATTTCAGGAAGGCACAAAGAATTTGAAGCATCTAATTCCAGTTTCATACTAACCATCAGAAACCAACTTTAGTTTCAAACTCATAACTGTGTAGTTTCTAACTGCACAGCCAGCTTAGCCACATGTACTTTTGGAAGCAACATGGTTAACAAACACACCTGTTTCACCAAACATCGGATAAGTAAACTGGTATACTCCAATAAAACAGGAAGAAGTACATCAAATACAGACCATGTTGTTAAGTTGATCTGTACTCTCCAACACCTGTGGCTATTTAAATTTAAATTAATTAAAGTTATACACCCTATTTCTATTGCAGCATTATTTACAATAGCTAAGACATGGGACCAACCCTAGTGTACACACATAGATGAATGAATAAAGATGTGTGTACGTATACACACACACACACAGTGGAATATTACTCAGCCATAAGAAAGGATGAGATCATGCCATTTGTGACAACATGGATGGACCTAGAGGGTATAATGCTAAGCGGAATAAGTCAGACAGAAAGACAAATACCATATGATTTTACTCATATGTGGAATCTAAAACAAGAAATGAATAAATAAACAAAAAGTAGAACCAGACCTATAAATACAGAGAGCAAACTGCTGGTTGTCAGAGGGGAGAGGGGTGAGGTTCAGACAAAATGGGTAAAGAGGAGTGGGAGATACAGGCTTCCAGTTATGGAATGAATAAGTCATGGGGATATAAGATACAGGGAATATAGTCAGGGATTGGTATTGTATGGTGTTGTATGGTGAATGGTATTGTAAAGGTGTTGTATGGTGACAGACAGTAGCAAATTTGTGGTGACTGTAGCACAATGTATAGAGAAGTTGAATCACTATGTTGTACACCTAAAACTAATGTAACATTGTGTCAACTATAGTCAAATAAAAAAATTTTAATTAACTAATATTAAAGTTAAATAAATTAAAAATCAGTACTCCCATCATATTAATTAGCCCATTTCAAGCATTCAAAAGCTTCATGTAGCTAATGGCTACTGATTTGGAAAATGAAAATATAGAACATTTCCATCATTGCAGAAAATGTTCTGCACTCATAGAAAACACCAATCAAGATGAAAAGATGAGGACAAAAATAACTATAAAACACTAGAGAAATTGCCAAGTAACCTGAGTGAGGTATGGATAAAGCGTTTGAAGAAACTGATGTCCTTCCCCTTCAGAGGCCTACACAGTTCCCCATAGTGAAATTAGGCTCTGGGAATTCCTATCCCCTTTTGTTCAAGAAGGTCATATTTCCAGAAAGACAATCTGAGACCTAGAGCAGGGGAGGAGAGAAAAATAGAAGAGGATCCTGTCCGCACTCTTTTCTACTGTCTCTCAAAGAAACAGGTTGCTGTAAGAGAATCAGACAGCTATAAGAAGCTATATCTGCATCTTGGCCACAGCAGCAGGTTAAGGGGAGATGAAAAGCAATCTGAACCCAGTTTCCCACCTTACAAAATCTTAAAGCTCAATGGGCCAGCTTTCATATTTCACAAAAGGAGGGATGAGCCTCAAGTCATACTAAGAAATGCAGTCAAAACCTTTGCACAGCCAAGAGCAATTTAGAACAGGTCTTCAAAAATCAGAAATGTTGCAGGCAAATATAAAGCCAACAAACTCTTTTTTTTTTAAATATATTTTTTAAAGATTTTATTTATTTATCAGAGAGAGAGAGACAGAGGCAGGCAGAGGGAGAAGCAGGCTCCTTGCTCTGCAAGGAGCCTGATGTGGGACTCGATCCCAGGACCCTGGGATCATGACCTGAGCCGAAGGCAGACGCTTAACCGACTGAGCCACCCAGGCATCCCAACAAACTCTATCCTAAGGCCATTTTATATATTCTTTCCTCACAATGTTAGCATTTCTAAGAATATATATGTATTTATAATAATATACTTTTATGTTTTTATATTGTTTTCTAACTGGTTAAATACATTCTGAAAATGTCAAGATCATTGGGGCAAAATATGGTCATAGCTGCTCACACTGTTCTGGGTTATCACCAATTTTGATATAATAAAATGCCATGAGTAAAGAAGACACCTTCCAACAATAAGCTTCCTTTTTTTCTTTAGGTTTTTATTTAAATTCCAGTTAGTTAACATACAGTATAATATTAGTTTGAGGTGCACAATATAGTGATTTAACACTTCCATACAACACCTGCTGCTCATCACAACAAGTGCCCTCCTTAATCCCCATCACCTATTTCACCCATTCCCCCATCACCTCCCCTCTGGTAACCATCAGTGTGTTCTCTATAGGTAAGAGTCTGTTTCCTTGGTTTGCCTCTCTCTCTCTTTTTTCCCTTTGCTCACTTGTTTTGTTTCTTAAATTCTACATATGAGTGAAATCATATGGTATTTGTCTTTCTCTGAATGACTTATTTGGTTAGCATTATACTCTCTAGCTCCATCCATGTCGTTGCAAGTGACAAGATATCATCCTTTTTATAGCTGAGTAATATTCCACTGTATATATATATACCACATCTTCTTTATCCATTCATCAATGGACACTTGGGCTGTTTCCATAACTTGACTATTGTAGATAATGTTGCTATAAGCATCGGGGTGAATGTACCCCTATGAATTAGTATTTTTCTATTTTGGGGGTAAATACCTAGCAACAACATGCTTCTTTAGAAGAATCCTCTTCACCAGAGGTGGGGGAAAATGGGAACACATTTAATAAGCCAGACCATTACTAGAGAGAAATATTAAAATACAAAACCAATTGATAGCAATTGAAGTAGGTCAAATGTGCTAAAAAGTATAAAATATGTACTTGGGCAGAGCGCCTGGGTGGCTCAGTCATTAAGCATCTGCCTTTGGCTCAGGTCATGATCCCAGGGTCCTGGGATCGAGCCCCACATCGGGGGCTCTGCGGGAAACCTGCTTCTCCCTCTCTCGCTCCCCCTGCTTATGTTCCCTCTCTTGCTGTGTCTCTCTGTCAAATAAATAAATAAAATCTTAAAAAAAAAATAAATATGTACTTGGGCAACTTGCAACCAAGGCAGGAGAATGAAGGAGTTGGGCTCAGGGTAGAAGAAATGGAAGTCATCAACCCGGGGACAGTGAAAGAGGAAGAGAAATGGCAGAGATGAGTCCTGCAGAGACATAAGAAAGAAAAACCTGAGGGCTGAGTGGGCTCCTAAGTCTGAAGTTAATGACACAATAGATAGTGTCTTCTCCATTCTGGCAATTCCCAAGAAGAGGCCTCCAGAGCCACAACCAAGCAATGGCCACCACTTTTTCTTGGATGGGGGAGGGAGGGATAATCTGGTCTCATTTGGGCTCATTTGGGCAGGGAAAACCATGGATATATTATTTGATTATTTCAGAGTACCTTCAGCTTTCCCTCCGAAGGAATGAATGAACGAACGAACAAATGAACCTCTTTTACCTATTTGTAAATTTCCCCTTGTAGGTTGGCAAATTATGGGTCAATAACCAGAACGAAACTCATGAATTATTCAGTAAAAGTCAGTTCATCTGTCTTTTATTTGGTAAGTATAAATAGCTAAAATCAAATTCTTTCCTGTCTTGAAAGGAAAGAAGTTAAAAGAATTGGGAGCCTTGCAAGTGGGGAGAGGAGAGAAGAGAGAGTCATCTCCTTCTGGGGAGGACAAAGAAATGGGAGCCCAAGGATCAGAGCAATCGTTTACCAGGGTCATCCACTACCCACAGGGTCACCCAATACCCACAGGGTCACCTAATACCCACACTGCTGGCCCTACAGATTTGAAGTAAAATATAAATTGGGCCTAGAAGCCTTTTTGCTATACCCAAAGTATCTAAGTCTTCTTATAAGATTTATGAAGTTTATGACATATCATTATTTTGTGTTTGGTTTTTCAAACAAACCCTAATTTAAGTGGGTCCATTCTCAGAGAACTCATTGTGTAAAGCACTATTGTACCTTATTCTGCATATCAGAAGTTTCATCTAAAAATTTTCAACTCCTCAGCAAAAAGATAAGCTATATTCCAAGCAGTACTCATTCATTCAACAAAATTTATGACCACTTACTCTGGGTAAGGCACTATAAGTTGGTATATTAATCAGAGTGCTGACAATACAAAAAAAAAATTTTTTTTTTATTTTATTTATTTGGGAGAGGGGCAAAAGAGGAAGGAGAGGGAGAAAGAATCTTGAGTAGACTCCATGCTGATCAGGGAGCCTGACTCAGGGCTCAATTCCATGACCCGGAGATCATGACCTGAGCCGAAACCAAGAGTTGGATGCTCAACTGACTGAGTCACCCAGGCGCCCCTACAAAAAAAAAATTTTAACTGCTTTACGATAGGATGGAGAAATTCTATAAGATTATTGTAAGGCATACCAACTCTTCGATTTTTTACCACAACTGCTGACAGTTTTTGTCTGTTCATTCACTCACTCACTCAAATACTTACTGAAAGCCTACAGACTGCTATTCCATGCTCAAAAAGAGCTCACCACCTAATGAGAAGACAAGTAAACCTTATCACAGTGTGATAAACACTGAGTAGCAGTATCCTCTGAAGCACAGTGAGTTACATATATGTGTGTACATATATACAATTTTAGTGAAATTGATCAGTGCAGCCCCGTGGGCTCCACATACCACCTAATAATTTCCCTATCACTGGAATATTATCCACACCCCTCCAGTCAGATGATAAAGTTCTTGTACATGGCTAAAACTCATAATAATCAACTTTCAAAAAAGCTTCAACTGCTTAGCAAACACTAATCTAAGAGTACAGTCTGAAGCCCTTACAGTTCAAGGCTTATACTCAAGCCCTTATGGCATAGCAAACCACAGTCACGTTGACATTGACTTTCAGGGAAGAGAGATGGCGCGTTGAAGAAGCTCCCCAACTCCATAAAAGTCACACAGAGTCTGACAGAAAATCGAAGACCACTTGGAAACAAGGGGTTCTAGTCCCAACTTGATTGCTCAGTGTCCCTGGCATGTGCCTGGCACTCCACATCCTCGTCCATCAGATGAAGTTGCTGAATTAAGGTTCTAAAGTTCTTTCCAAATATTATATCATATCATATATCACATTTCTAGCCATTATGTACATTATAGACTATTATATGTATATTATAATATGTACTGTACTATAATATGTACTATAGACTATTATATGTATATTATAATATGTACTGTATACATGTATATATATATATATACATGTATACACACACATATATATATACTAGAGTCTGAAGAGTCTAAGACTCTAGTTATACATATTGGACAAACCCATTCAACAGTGCACATGTTTCCCAAGGGCTACTAGCCCTATTGGATGAATTCTGCCCTCTCAATGTGTTGAGTCTGGGTACAAAGGCATTTCCCTCAGAATAGCTCCTCCAAGAAGGGGAAGAACCTTACAGCTTTCCCCCGGAAATTCACTATGCTTTCTGCACAGCTGGGGAACAAACCCACAGACCAGAAAGTGTCTTCATAAGGTAGGAAGCTTGATCTCATTACCATTTACTTGCCTGCATGAAGTTTGACATTTGTTGAGATCACAAAGGAAGGAGAGAACCCCAATATCAACTCTGACTCCTGGTCTTTGGTACATTATTCTCGGTTTTTAGGAAAGTACAGGCAGACAATACCGGCAGACAATACCGGAAGTATGAGGAAGCCTTCTCCGCTTAGTACCTTCTTACCCCGGGGCAAGTAGCAAGGCCCTGCTGCTGCTGTAAAATGGGTTAGTGTCGCCACTTTGCCTTTAAGCCAAACAACAGGCTAGATTGTGTCAAGCAAGCTTCCAGTATCAGAGTCTGTCATTCTGTGACTTCCCTCTTTGGAGCAAGCCAATTAATGAAAACCCCCTCTGAGACGCACAGTAATGAAAACAATAGGAGATTTCTTCAGGAATGCACGGGTAAAATTAAAATTCACTCCCACAGAAACATTCTCAAGCAGTGTAAGTTAACCCCTTTATTCAATGGCAGGTATTGAAGGCAAAAGGACTATGCAGACAGTACACTCGTGGCTTTGATAGAAAACAGAATGATGACTGATGCCCTGTACCTAAAAGACTAACCCTCCTCACATTTCATAAAGTAACTAAGGCCTTGAAAAGGAAAATAATTACTCTAAAACCCAGTAATGATCATATTACCCCTCTAAACTCTTGGAATTAAAAGCAAAACCCTCATACTTGACTGCTGGTGCAGTCCCTACCTCTCTATCTTTGGGGCTTCATTTCCCTGGTTTTAATACTAGTAAGCTCCAGCCAAGCTATTCCTTTTAGTCCCCACCTCAGGCCTTTAGCACATCACCCTCCCAGGCCTAGTTAACTTCTACCTACCCTTTAGGTGTCAGCTCTAGTCACACTTCCTCAGAGACTCTTTCCCTGATCCCTCTCCCACACCCAGCTCGGCCCTCACCCCATTTCACACACACCCCCACACTCCCATCCCACCCCCACAGGCCAGGCTCCATTGTTATGTGCTTCTAGTAGATCTTTGCTTCAGAGTACTTACAAATAATCCTATGTCTGAATATTTGATTAATATCCTCCGCCCACTGGACTATAGAAGCTCCATGAACATAGGGCTGGGTTCGCATGTGCTCAGTGTTATGTTATATCCCTAGTGCCTGGCCCAGAGATGACTGAGTAAGGAATGAAAGACTGAGATGTGGCTGGTTCATCTGCAAAAACACTGCCTGTTTCCATTTAATCTTTCTAAACCATACACCAGATTAATGTGGGGAGAGATACCAGATGTCACATTTTATTAGCTTTAGGCACATAATAAAACTAACTACACAAAATTGACAAAAATGACCTAAGATGTAAAGGCAGTAAAGGGGAAGGAGAATAGCAAGATGGCCCACCTCTCAAATGCAGGGAAAGGTCTAGAGCCCAACCCCACCATCCCCCCTTCAGCCTGTATCTTTATTACCAGCTTGCTCCCAGGGTAGCCCACTCCAGAAGTAACCCCCAATCTAAAAAGACTCACCCTGACTATACATCACCCCAACTCCTTTTGTCTTTCCAGCCCCTTCAGTTCTGAGAGTTCTGCCGCATTAAAATCATCCTGAGCCTTTACTTTCTGGTTTTCTAGAGTTGCAGCCAATCTGCTGTGGGGCTTGCAGAACAAAGTGCAATGTTGGACCCTAGGGAGGGTCTATCAGAACAGGAAAGGCACTATTTTACAAGCCCACCATTCACAGCTTCCTAGAAGAGATCTTTTTAAACCTTTTATCTCACATTTAGAAAAAAAAATTTTTTTTAACGTTTCAGATTAATTCAGCTGTGTAGAGAATTATTCATTGACTACCAGGACTAATATAAATGCTATACCAATACACGCCCTCTTAAAAGAAATAGAAATGTATAGAATAAGAAACCAGTTATTCGGGGCGCCTGGGTGGCTCAGTCGGTTAAGTGGCTGACTCTTGATTTCAGCTCAGGTCATGATCTCAGGGTTGAGACTGAGTCTCACGTCGGGCTCTGCACCGGCTGTGGAGCCTGCTTTAGATTCTCTCTCTCCCTCTGCCCCTCCCCCCTCTTCTCTCCCTCTGCCCCTCCCCCCTCTTCTCTCCCTCAGAAAGAAAAAGAAAGAAAGAAAGAAAGAAAGAAAGAAAGAAAGAAAGAAAGAAAGAAAGAAACCAGTTATTCAAGGATCCTCAATTCAGAAATCTCAATCTGGAATAAAAATGAGAATTTTAAGTAAGCCAAAAAAACAAAGTCATATTGTTTCTTCTAAAGCCTGCCACAAAACCCATGCCCTTTAGCCGTGTTTATAAGAGAGTCCCACTCTCACACAGTCTATTTAGTCTTATTTTGTACCAAAGGCTAATAAAATATGATGTCTGGTTTCTATGCCCATAGTCTATTAGACTTATCAGACAGACCGTAGGGACGAGGCCGCTATTAGGGGCTGCCCCACTGACAGTAATGTCAAAAGCTAACCCAATAGTAAGCAGCACCTAAAACGTACACAACTCCTAGTAGTTAGCCATCGATAAAAACTCACTGAATAAATTAAAACCACTAAAAGATAACGAGATGTTTAGCAAACAGGCACCATTTGCTACATAAACAGAGAGCCCTTCATTCCTTAGGAGCAGCTAAAACCATCCTTGAATTACAGGGAAACTGTATAAAAAAATGCACTTATAATAGAGTCTGAGTATTACACACACAAAAAAAGCAAATCATAAGCAGTAAACTCTTCAAGAAGGCAGAAAGGCAGATTCAGGGCGCCTGGGTGGCTCAGATGGTTAAGCGTCTGCCTTCGGCTCAGGTCATGATCCTGGAGTCCCGGGATCGAGTCCCGCATCGGGCTCCCTGCTTGGCGGGGAGTCTGCTTCTCCTCCCTCTGACCCTCCTCCCTCTCCTGCTCTCTGTCTCTCGTTCTCTCTCTCTCAAATAAATAAATAAAATCTTTAAAAAAAAAAAAAAAAAGAAAGGCAGATTCATCTTAGAAAAGTCTCACAAGGGGCGCCTGGGTGGCTCAGTCGTTGAGTGTCTGCCTTCGGCTCAGGTCATGGTCCCAGGGTCCTGGGATCGAGCCCCGCATTGGGCTCCCTGCTCAATGGGGAGCCTGCTTCTCCCTCTCCCACTCCCCCTGTTCCCTCTCTCGCTGTGTCTCTCTCTGTCAAATAAATAAATAAAAAATCTTAAAAAAAAAAAAAGAAAAGTCCCACAAATGATAAAACTGCTTTCATATTTCAAGATGTGATTTCCCAACTCTTTGTAAGAGCTGCCTCCCTGGAATGCCACATTCCCAGACACAACCAGACAAATGCATTATTACTAGACTATATCCATCAAGGAGAACAAATGTGAAATAAACCATCTTTGCTGGTTCTCCAAAAGAAAATTAAATTTTTTAACAAAAGAACAAGTCCAAACTAGCAAATTCTTCAATTCATCAATAGGATGTAAACATCTTTAAGGCCAAAATATTAAATGTATAAATTAATACATCAAACATTTTATTCAGGGGTGCCTGGGTGGCTCAGTCGGTTAAGCCTCTGCCTTCAGCTCAGGTCATGATCTCAGGGTCCTGGGATCTAGCCTCTGAGTCATCAGGCTCCCTGCTCAGCAGGGAGTCTGCTTCTCTCTCTCTCTTCCTCTGCCCCCCCCACTGCTCGTTCTCTCTCTCAAATACATAAAATCTTTAAAAAAAAACCATTTTATTCAAAAACCATAGTTCACACAAACTATTTCCTATAAAGGAATTCACTGTCAATTACAAATAATTGTGATCATTCACCAGATGTTTCCAAACTATGAGGACCAGGAATAAATAGTACATACTTTCAATAAATAAGACGATATTTTGATGGTTCTCATTCAACATCTGATTCTTTGGTGGTCCTGGAAGTATTTAGATGATTAACAAACCCAAAGTTTTTTTAGGTAAATTCAGAAACTAAAGCTCAAAAAAAGATTTTTTTAGGGCACCTGGGTGGCTCAGTTGTTAAGCGTCTGCCTCCGGCTCAGGTGATGATCCCAGGCTCCTGGGATCAAGCCCCATATCGGGCTCCCTGCTCCGTGGGAAGCCTGCATCTCCCTCTCCCACTCCCCCTGCTTGTGTTCCTGCTCTCGCTGTGTCTCTCTCTGTCAAATAAATAAAATCTTTAAAAAAAAAAAAAAGGTTATTTTAAAAGAAACAATGAATTTGACACTTAAGCTTAGAGAGCCCAGTTCAAATCAGGGAGTCAGAAAGGAACTTAAGATCAGCGTCCCACCCACCTTTTCAGTGTTTAAACAAGTAAATATCTAAAAATCCTGAGCAGGCATTGTCTGTTTTTTTCCTTAAAGATCATAAAAGACAAAGACTCCTCTTTTACTTTCATTATAAACCCCCCTTTTTACGTCCTTTCCCCATCCCCAAAATAAAACCAAGCAATAAAACGGCAAACCCTCCTTCTGATTTATATACATTGCCTCCTTTAAGGTGTCCCTTTGTCCCAGTCACCCAGGCCAGAAACCTTGAACTTACTTTCAATTCCTCACCCCCCTCCCCAACCTGGTCAATCCCAAATACAGTCAATCCATCCCTTTTAGCTTCTTCCCCTTTTAGCTTCTTCCCCAGGTCTGGCCTTTCTGTTCCCACCGCTACAACCCTAATCCAATCCTGCCAAAGCCTAAACAGACCCCCACCTCCCAGCCTAAACCAGAGAGCTCTGACCAGTCTCTCTGCCATTGATAAACCAGCACAAGTGAGGTCCAAATGGTTTTCCACCATCCAGTCCCCAACTACGTGTCCAGCCTCCCCTGGCACCTCTCTGCATTCAAATATTTGCCTCACCTAACAGAATCTTGCTAACCCAAACACTGGAATCTCTACTTTCTTTCCTTCCTCTTTCGCTCACTCATTCATTCACTCAGCTAAAATTTCTTGAGCACCAGCTGTGCGTCAGGCACCGCGCTGGGTTGTAGGGATACCATGGTAAGCAAAAACAGTAGTACTTGTCCTCATAGAGATGATGAAATACACTCTTTGCTCTTCCATGCCCTTCAAAAGCTAGCTCAAACCATTCTATGAAGTCTTTATCACCCTGGGCAGTAATAATCTCTGCGTTTCTTGGATTCCTAACACATACCTTTGCAGCTTTTGTCATATATTGCCCTTCACTGTATTTGTATTCGTTGCCTTGTTTATGTATTTGTGTACCCCCAAAGCATTAGCACAGAGCTCCGCCCAGATATCTAGCCCACCTAAATGGTAGTTCCTTCTCCAGCAATTTTCAACCACTTCTAAGTTTTAAGGGTTGCTTTTTTCACTTCCTATGAAAATGTGTCAAGGGTCTTTTTTTTTTTTTTTTAAGCACAAAGGTGTATTAAAGCTGTGGGTAAGTAAAAGTCATTTGCTTTGGGCTTTGGAATGTGTTTATGAACTTACAAATGAGAACATCTGATGTCTTAGGAATCTACTTCAAACAAAATAATGAAGCCACCCCATGGTGACTTGGCATTGAAAGAACTTGGACGGCAGACGGCTCTCCATTGGACATTCCTACAGCCCATTAGGATCCTTTGTCAGTCCGCCTGATTAAGACCAGCGCTGTTAGTTTTAACTGAGTCCTTAGCACCTTGGTTAAATTTTATGTATTTGTCAGTCTCATCTTAAGGAAATTGAAAAAACTGAATAATAATTATCCTTATGAAGATTAGAGACAGACTACCCACTATGAATGCCTAATAGGTCAAAACAGCAAGTATTTTTTTTTTAATGATTTATTTATTTATTTGAGAGAGAGAAAGAGCACAGTGGGGAGGGGCAGAGGGAGAGAGAAACTCAAGCAGACTCCACACTGAGCATGGAGCCTGACTCAGGGCTCGATCCTATGACCCTGAGATCACAACCTGAGCTGAAACCAAGAGTCATCTGCCCAACCAACTGCGCCACCAAGGCACCCCAAAAGAGCAAGTATTTAATTAAATCAATAACTAGAAAGTAAAATTTGACTCTAGTATGTCACTGAATTTAGAACTGGCTGGTCAGTGTATACACAGAAATGTGCATTTCCTCATCACACATACTACGTAGTACTGTCAGTTATATATACAGATACACATACATACACACCTAAAACTTATGTGTTCAAAACAGAGGATGAAAAAAGTAGCCCTGAACAATGCTAGGATGGAAGAAAGGAGAAAGGGAGAAGAAAGTATTAAACACACCATCTTTTAAAGCTAAAAAGTTTTCGGAGTTTTTAGGAGAATTCTATACAGAAACTATTATATCTTAAGTTATACCAGTTAAGAAGCAAGAACAGGGCGCCTGGGTGGCTCAGTTGGTTAAGCGACTGCCTTCGGCTCAGGTCATGATCCTGGAGTCACAGGATCGAGTCCCGCATCGGGCTCCCTGCTCGGCAGGGAGTCTGCTTCTCCCTCTGACCCTCCTCCCTCTCATGCTCTGTCTCTCATTCTCTCTCTCTCAAATAAATAAATAAAATCTTAAAAAAAAAAAAAAAAGAAGCAAGAACATTTCACTAGGCAGCCTGCAAAAGAAGTTTTCAGAAGCTGGGCTTCTTTTGTTTTCATCCATCCTATTAATATATAATGATAATGAATTCAATTTATTTTCTTTTGGGGGGGGTAGTCCACTGAAAGGGAAAAAAAGCAAAATTACACCCACAAAAGTGGAAAAATCATTTTCATTACCACCACACATCCCCAGATATGGCCCGGACATAAAGTTGGTGCCCACACTGTCAGCAGCACGTTTCTTACCAAAGCCATCACCACCCAAGTTAGAAGGGCCAGGCATGCCAGGGAGGGGTGGGGCTGTTCTGCACCCTTCCCACGAGCCTCCAGCTCAAGACAACTGGGAACTTGCTAGAAGCATAAGAGTATGAACTCCAAGGCCAACTACCCATGGCTTGAATCCCAACTCAACAACTGAACTACGAGCTCAATGACCTTTGGTGCTGCTTACCCCCCGAGCCTCAGCTTCCTCATCTGTAAAGTGGTGATAATAACAGCACCTAACTCCCAGGGTTCTTCTGAAGACCGAGTGAATGCGTACAGAGCACACAGAACACTGCCTGGCACGGGACTATAAATGTAAGCTATTGCTATGATTTGATTTTTATTCCCATGGGGCAATTTGTCTCCAAATTCAACTATATCTCCTCTTCTGTCAATATCATAGTAATTGATGATGAAAGCTGGGGTACCAAATGATGGCCCTAAGATGCTATAAGATCATATATTTGTCTATGTGTGCATGTCCATAAATGGCATTAGCCACTAAATTAACCTACTTGCCACAAATTTAAAAAAATTTAGAAGATTTATTTATTTATTTTAGAGAGAGAGAGCACGAGCAGGAGGGGCAGAGGCAGAGGGAGACAGAGAAACTCCATCCGTCTCCCCTCTGAGCACAGAGCCAACAAGGGGCTTGATTTTACGACGCTGAGATCACAACCTGAGCCGAAACCAAGAGTCAGGCACCCAAAGGACTGTGCCACCCAGGCACCCCTGCCACATATTAAATTGAAAACAAAAAGGGCTCCTTCTCACTCCATTCCCACAAATATTTCCAGGCAAGGGAAATTTTTCTATATTTCTCTCAAGGATGTCCTAGGTCCACATTCTGACTCACACCTACTCTGCAGACTATAAAAGAAATCAGTCTTCTATATATTATTTACTCAAGAATCCCCGGTTGCATTAATAGCAGGGTGCTTTAATAAAGTTTAAGTGAAAATTGAAGATTTTAAATTATTTAAATCTTCAATTTAGCTAATTAGTCCTCACTAGAGGCTGCTCATTCTTCCATGCTAAAACATTTGGTGAAATGCTTCGAGTCACTTCAGAAACTGCTTAATATTCAGTCCCCAGAGTATGTCCATGAAAAGTTCTCTCCTGCATTCTCAATACCTTTCCTTTGCAAACAAAATGAGAGGAGAAAGGAAAATGGACAAGGCTGAACATGAAGACCCTCTACACTATCCCTCACAGCAAACTGGCTTTCCATGCATTAACATCCGACCCTATCCCATCATCATAGTCAGGAGGGGCACACAAAGGTTATAACAATTAACATATTTCATCTTGCTAACTTTTGAGCCAAAAATATTTGAGCCAAGTTATAAAAAGTAAGCCTCTATTTGGATTACAGGGCCCAATTCCAAAACCAAAGAATTAGCCTTTCTGGAGAGTTGCATGTTATTTGTAGCTTAATCAAATACAGATAAATCTTTGAAAGGCTCCCTTTTTATGGGGCTATTTCTGTCCCATGGGTGTGTTAGCCTATACTCTGATTTTAATTCTGATCTGTGAAATTATAACCCGAGGATAAATGTATGGCTTTCTTATCAACCACATTTTATTTTACTAAAACTCCTCAGGCCTTTATATTAATGTGATAAATTCTGTTTTAAAATCAAACAGAAAATTCGGACTTTCATTTCTAATAAATAGCCTCACCTCATGGGGCCACTTTGTTAAATTTTCTCCACCAGCTTCTCAGAAGGTTGCCATTTCAGTCATGGAGCGCTATCATCCGCTTAGAACTAACTAAACATCTGCACAAAACACAGCTGCGTCCAGAGTACCCACAGCCTAATAGTTAAAGAGTCTATTTCCTGATTCAAAAATAATAGTTGCATTTCCAAGGTGATAATTTAGCCAGAGAGGCAGCATTTCATTTATACATTCAGTGAGTAGTACACAGTTACAGGGCCGTACAAGACCTGTGTGATAATGTGTGTAAACACACTGCTTTCCTTGGAGAGGTGTACCGTATGATTTGACAGTCAACATTTTTCTCCCCACAAGACATCCTCCACAGATAGAACACAGGTTACTATACATGTTTCCAGGGGCTTTGCAGAATCTCTCATCCTACACTTCCTAAAGAAGTAGCGCTGACAAGATGAATTCCCGGACCTCTGTCCTTCCTCCCTTTCTTCTCTCTCTCTGCCGTTTGTCCACCTCCTTCTCTGTTTATTTCCTCCTCCTTCCCTTGTTCCTCTCTTCCTAGCCCTGCCTGTGAAATACACACTTTGATATCTTCTCTTTCTTCACCCAAATCACATCACTCTCGCAGCTTTATCAACCCTTCGGGGAAAACTCCCCAAATTTAAGAACTTCAAGTCTATGTGATGTCCCTTAAAATCCTTAAATTCAACCTGATCAAAATGGAATGCCTGATGTCCCCACTAATGCCAATTCCTCCATCCTACTTCTTGCTCAGCGAATGGCCCCAGCAGGCTCACTGGGACCCAGGCTGTGTTAAGGACTTCTTTCCCTCCTCTTTTTCCTCAGCAGCCCCCAACCCACCCACCTGATCTGCTGCCAGTCACATGGATTCAGATCTCTTCTGTCCACCACCATTGCCACCAATCCTAATCTAGGCACTTATCTTCCCCTTGAGCGTTCCAGAATTTTTCTAAGTGGGCTTCTACTTCCACCCTAACCCATCTTAAATGATTCTATCGTATTAACTTTCTGAGAGGAGATCTACATACTCCAGAACCAGAGGGCCCAGTTTCAAACTCCAGCTCTGCTACATCTTCATTCTGGGACCTTGGGCAAGTTGCCTAACCTCTCTGTACCCTAACTCTCATCATCTCTGTACACTAAGGATGATAATAGTACCAGCCTCGTGGAATTGTTGTGAAAATAAAATGAATTCATGATTAATAGTCGTGGGGCACCTAGAACAGCACCTAGCACGCATTTAAACACTCAATAAATGTTTGCCATTAGCCCAGATCCCGTCATACCACGGACTGCCCCAAAACCCGCAGGAGTCCACTGATGTCCGATGAAATGGTGGATCCCCACCCTGGCATTCAGTCTGCACCCCACTGACCTTTCAACTTCATATTGCACATCCCCTTGCACCTGAATACATACCAGGCAAATTGGGGGACTTACTAGTCCCTGAACCCACTCCGGAACCTCCTTCCTCATCCTTGTGTTCTTGCTTCTGGGATCTCTCCTCTCACATCTCTGCCTGATAAAACTCTGTCCATCCTTCAAACCAATTGTAACTCCATGAAGCCCTTTTCTAAACACTTCAACCAAACATGCTCCCACCTGCCTAGGAACTCCTCTTAGCACAGGGGCTATGCTAACCTGAAGACCGTTCTCTTTCTGTACCTCTCACTGCACTGCTGTTATTCTCCCTACAGGCTTGTGGCTCCTCGAAGGTCATATGTGCATTCATCGTCACTGTACTCTCTCCAGCATCTAGCCATGAGTAGTATGTTGGGGTTACAAAAAAGATGGAATCATGGCTAATTAGAAGCACAGCCATTGCTGTGACACGGTAGCTGGGCAAGTCCAAACCAAGAGAAGGGTACGCTCTGCCCAGACGGGGGTCCTCTTCACAGTTTCAGATGACGTCAAAACTCACAACAGAAATGGGATGGTCTCTCCAGCGAGTCTTTCTTTACAAGACACCAGAAATACAGTAGAGTAAATATAAAAGGAATGGGATTTGTCGCCCTATCCTAAAATAGCAACATTAAAATACTCAAAAACTGTTCCTCACCTATCAATGCTACAATCAAAAAACCATCGAGCAACTGCATTGAGTGGCTAAATGTAATTTCCTGCTAGATCTACCATTGAGCCATCCCTAAAGAAGCAACTCAGACCTCAATGACGGAAGCTTGTTCCGTGATATATTAACAGCCTCTGGCATGTCAGTCACTGCAGAACGGAACATAATGACACATCCACAGTCCCTACCCTCAGACGCACAAGAGGTCCCTGAACCCTAACCTCACAAAAAGAAAGCCACAACAATGCACATTGCCAACAATAGAGTGCTCAGTCACTAAACACAGCTAGCAGTGACATCATCCAGGTATCCAGGTCAGGGAGCAGGCAGCGCAGTCCTCCATTGGGTCTAGGGGCAGGGCTGTAATCTGACACCAGGGATTTAGACCTCATTGCAGCCGCAAAGGACTCTTTCATTCCCACTTTGACTTCAGCCATTCAAGAAGCATCCTGCCTCCAGCACCACCAAGAGCAACATCCTGAAGACATCAGTCTCAAGAATCCCTATGATGAAGTGACAGTTAAAGACGGTTTGCCCTCAAATAAAAGATGACGCTCTTAAAAGTTGAGAATGCTCTCACTCTTCAAATGCCTTGGTGGTACCCACACATCCTTAGGCAGATCGGCCAAAATCCCTTTTAACCAAAATCCCTTTTAAGGGGACTTGTCCTAGGAAGCTTACTAGAGTCACTATGGTTCATTTAACTATGTTTATTCAATTGCCTGTTTGGTTAAACAACAAGAAAGTCAAATTAAATGTTTAAGTTAAAATATACTGGACTACTCTGAAACACCAGCACTTTTATCTTTTTTTAAGATTTTATTTATTTATTTGACAGAGAGAGAGATAGTGAGAGCAGGAACACAAGCAGGGGGAGTGGGAGAGGAAGAAGCAGGCTTCCCGCTGAGCAGGGAGCCCGATGATGCGGGGCTCGATCCCAGGACCCTGGGATCATGACCTGAGCCGAAGGCAGACGCTTAACGACTGAGCCACCCAGGCGCCCCAACACCAGCTCTTTTAATGAGAACATAATCAAGTCAATTCAGCCTTCCTATTCCTTATTATCTGTTGCTTTTATTGAGTAGAGGTTTATCTCCCTTTAATTAAATTTTTATTGCCCTTAAAGTATTAAGATATCCTTTTCCTGTAAATTAATTGCCTTTCACAGATAACAGTTTCCTATTCTTATTTTACACTCTCAAATCCTAATCCCACAGAAGCAAAGTAACCAAAGAAAGTAAATCAGCACTCCTATACCACTTCCTCAAAGACAAAGAAAGTAATACTCGGAAGCTTGGGGCACCCAAAGAAAATAATCTGATAATTTCTCACACAGGTAAAACCTTACTCATAGATATGACTTGGGTACAGCTACCTTCAGCTAAACATTCCCACTTCCCAAAAACGAGCTGCAGAAACAAAAACATCCTGCGAGACAACAGAAGCCTTGTGAACTGGAAAGCTGAAGCACCTGTAATACACACACTTCCCTGTACTCTGTGGGTGCTCCATAAATACTCCTGGGCTGATTCACAGGCCAATTACAAGCTAGCAAGGACAGAGTCTCCCTGGTCCTACTCTGGGAGTGTTAGGTATCTACAGTTGCAATTTGTGGTGGTGGCAGGAAGAGCTCACAGAGACAAAGGTCTAAAATGACTGGGCTGTTGGCAGGTTCACATTATGTTAACTTCGCCTGCACCTCTCCCCAAGCATCTGAGTCTTCAAAAAATGGTGTTGTTACTTGCAACACGGGGGGGGGGGGGGGAGTGAATAAAACTGCCATAAAGGTGCATAGGGTTCCTTCACCAAAGAGCCAACAGGCTAAAAAGTTAAGAGAAGAAAAAAAAAAATAGAAACTTACTTTTCATAGACCAGCTCCTCATCGATGGAGAAATAGTGGGTATTTACTGTGCTTTTTGGTCTATTCCTTAAAGTAGCAAAATATAACCGATCTGAAAGACAAGTTTAAAAGACGGGAGAAAACATATGAGAAGGAGGGAAGCTGAACGTGGGGAGTGATGATAATACACGAAAGATCAAAATAATAACTGCTACCCATTATTTAAAGACCCCATTAACACGTGGAATTCTTGCAGAAACCTGATCTCTCCCAGAAACCCAGAGACCCAAGAGCACAACGGAGAGGCGAGAAGGGGACCCGACTGAGACACTCAGCTAGGGAGCAGAGTTCCCATAATCTTCCCTGTTTCAGGCCAGCGGGAGCAGACAGAAGCTAGGGGTACCCGTAGAACTGGAGATGCAAGTTTGGCTCACAAATCTCCAGACCTCAGCAGCTGCGGAAGGGGAAGAGAGGCGAGCCTGCAGCTCCGAAGTCTTCAAGAAGAGGAAGGGAGGAAGAGACAGGGAGGTGTGCCTGGGGGGGTGTCCCGAAAACCAAGGCGAGCAAGAGCGGGATAAAGGAGACCGAAAAAATCAACCGGAGCAGGATCCCCACCAGATGCTGCGTGCAGAAGCCGGACCGAGCCCGGCGCTGTCCCATTACCGGGCGGGGAGGCCATCCGAGGGAGCTGCAGAGTGAACCAGGGACGCAAGAAAGACAGAGAAGCCGGAAGCAGGGGGTCCTCGGGGAGAGGATAGTACGGAGAGGGGACGAGAGCGCGCGCAGCGGCTGCAGGACACCGGAGGCCCCTGAAGAAGCCGGAGGCAGCGGCTGGGACGTAGGGGTTAGAAGTGAAGAGTTGGGCGCGAGGGAGGGTTGGAGGATGCGGGGCGGCTGCTCCTCACCTTTCATGAACTCGCAAGCCCCGATTAGTTCCCCTGACTCCGCTGCCATCTTAAGCGAGATACGCACGGGGGAGGGCTGGGTCGTGGCCAGCTGAGGTCACCCGCCCCCGGGGGCTTCCCCACTGCCCAGGAGCCGGGAAGCTTGCAGTCCCGAACACCGAACCCGCCCGAGAGGGGCAGCAGGCGCCGAAGGCGGAGGCGGCTGGGGGGTCAGCGCGCGGGGCGCCCCGGGGACATTCCGTGGGGAACCCGAGTCCGCTCCGCGCGGGGCGCACACGCCCCAGGCTGTGGCCGCTCCGATTCGGACCCGGCTGCTGCCGCTGCTCCGCCGCCGCCGCGCCAGGGAAACGCAGACCAGCTCTCACGGCCGGGCAAAGTCTTCCCCCCGCTCCCAAAGTGATCATGGAGGAGGAGACGTCTGGACCCGATCGCGCCCGTGGCTACTCGTGCGGCAGCGGGCAGAACTCCGGTGCCCGCGGGCTGGCAGCAGCTGCTCCGGCTCCTCCTTCGCCACCTCCTTTCAGCAGCAACTCTTCCTCCTCCTCCCCCCTAGGTCCGCCCTCAGACCTTCCTCCCCGCCCTCCCTCAGCCCCCTCCACTTTCACGGCTCCGCGGCCATCCCTTAAAGGGACAGCCCCGCTCCTTTCTCGGTGCCGGCCCCGCGCCCCAGTTACCAGGCGCCCCGCGGGTCACTAGGAGCCAGTTGCTAAGGCTTTGTTGCCGTCCACCAATTGCTGTACAGGAAACGGGCCCTCGGCCCAGGGGAGACGGGCGGGGCTTCCAGACCAGAAACTTATGAATGAAACGGTGGAGTAGGGAGTGGATGTCGGGAAAGGGGCTATTGCGGCTTCATAGGCAAGGAGGCGCCCACTAAGTCGTCTCCCCCTCTAGATTTTCCTTCTCTGTCTCTCTTTCACCCCCTCACCCACGTTCTCCTAAACTCTTGCGCGCGCGCGCGGGCGCACACACACACACACACACACACACTTAAAAGACTTCAGATCTCCGCGCCCTGCCTCCTATAGCAGATCTTTCAAGCGCTCCGCATCCCCCCACCACTGACGGATCTCAATCTTTATTAAAAAAAATAAAATTTTAAAAAGCGCTACCTCCTCGCTCAAAAGAACATGTACCGGTTTCCCCTACACATACTGGACTTTGATATAACTTGTGCTTTGTTCTCACGGGGAAAACCTTTCCATGCGGTCCCCCACGTCCTCTCAGTGGGGCCACCACTGTGGGCGCAAAATCATCACAAATGCCTAACCTCTATATTGCTCTGGCCCAGGAGGGGGGGCGAGGGAGCGAGGCCAGCGACACAGGAGAGGACCACTTGAACACGGGGAAATTAACACAAAAGAATCTCTTTACGTAGTCTTAGCTGAAGCGCTGCAGGGAGTGGGTCGTCTCGAAAAAGCCCTTGTCTTGTTTCTGTGAAGCTCCTCACACTGTTTGAACAACTTTGATACTGGGTGCCCGAGGACGCGCCTAATTACAGGAGAGTCCCTTGGATATGAAAATGGCGCTATGGCTCCATCATCAGAAGAGCATGCGCTCTGAGCGGTTTCTCCAGAAACAGAAAGGGATTTGCGCCCGCCTTTGGGAGAAAGGGGGCGCACAAGTGAAGAGCGGCCCGGCCGACTTTGAAGGAGCGCTGTGAGGCCAGCGTGTAGAACTCAACTCCTCGGTCTTAGCCCGTTAGTCCAAAAAGCGAAACAGTAACAGAAAATAAATATAAGCTGCTTTTGGAAACCTGAGTGGTTTGATTTTTTTTTTAATTGCTCGCATAAGAAGAAAAAATATGTATTTCTTAGATATTCAAAAACAATAGAACATCTCAATTCTAATTAATCATGTCCTTGTAAGAGAGTAAAAAGAAAAACCTAACATCCAATTCTTTAGACCATATAAATTTAAAGCTGGAAGAATCATTGAGAAGCACCTCCTATACCCTATGCCCATACAGCACCGTTTAATCTTCACATGAAATATCAAGAGTTTTTAAAACTATAAAAGTCCTGAAAGATGAATTGTAATGAGTGTTTTGTGTTGAGATGCATTCAATGTCTTACAGGCCACTGGCCATGGCTATGGAGTTCTAAAGGAGGAAAATATCTCTCAAATATGGTGTCCACATTCACACAATTACTTGAATTTTGCCTGATATTCCCCCAGTCTTGGTGTCAACAATCATGTTGGCCAAATCAAATTATTTTATTGAAAATTTCTAGCAGTTTTTGTATGTGAAAGATGGCAAAGGAAAGCGAATGAATGTCTCAACAAACTTAACCCCTTTGTTTAGAAGTCTGAATTCATGGTGGTAATGTTTCCAAATTTGCTGATTTAACATTCCTGTAGAATCTAAATTCACTTGCAAATTTCCTAAAACCTTTTCATCTCAGTCTCTATTGGAAAAATTGCAGGAAAAAAGAAGCCCACCTTCTCATACAACATATAAACTTTTAATCTCAAGAAGTAAATAGTCTAATGAACTCTAAATCTGCATTTTCAGAGAAAGCAGCTTTAATTGAACACCCTCTTGTTATTTTCTAAAATGAATTTACAAAAACATTTCTTTCACGTAATTCCCTGGCTTAGAAATTTTGGTCACGAAGAGTGAATTATGACCTGAACAAATAAAAGTTTTTAAAATTAAGAACTCAAAACGAAAAAGTTTCTTTTTCCTTAGCATATTTACAATATGGGTATTATAATGAAATTCTTGAAGACTCTCTAAGTAATTTTTTAATGTTGCACAAAAGAAAAATAAGTGATTATCAGTATAATCAAATCTCTCTAAACCAAAATCTGCATAATCTAAAAGATACGGAATATTCTACAAGGAAAATTGTAAACAAGCTAGTGCGCACGCACAGCACACATCCACCTCAAGGTTCTAATGAGATCATAAAATGCTTTATTCCCTCAATTATCATGAGGTCAGTGTTCCTACTGGCTGCAGTTTCATAATAAAGGCATGATTTCAGTCTATGGAGGAAGATAATGGAAGAAACTTCTTCCTATCATCCAACTTAATAAAAGTGTTAGGAAATGACTTTAATTTTTAACAACAATAAACGTGTTTCACACATGAAGAAAATACTGAGAGAACTAAGATGTCACCCAATGAAGAAAAGGAAGGAATATTATACATAGAAATCTAACAGTTAAGTATAAAATTGTCTCAGTGACAGTAACTCTGCAAACATCACTTGAATCCTGTCTCTCACACAGTGAGAGGCAGTCTACAGACTATGTGTGTGTACTTGCAGAGCTAGAAAACTCACTGTAGGAGGCAGCTCCAAAATTTGTCACCAAAATATAATCTGGTTCTAATTCTGTCCCTTGAGGCCGTACTGAACACCCTTAGTCATTCTTGAACATAACACCTCTTCAAAAATGCAAAGGCAGCTCCCCTGGACCACTTCTTCCTCTTAATTTTTCCCAGATTAAAATTCTCATTTCTTTCAACCTTTTCTTAAATTACATGGCTTCAAGTCCAGTCACTTTCTTCTCCAATGTGTCTATCTCCCTTAATAAATGTGTCCCAGAACTGAATGCAGGCCAGTGATGACCTAGTGTGACTAGTTCTGAGATCAGAAAAAAACACTGATAGAAGATTCAGATGAGAATGAAGGCGATGAAAAACATAAAAGAACCAAGTTTGATCATTTAGTTGCAAAAAGAAGGAAACTATTCTCTCTTGTTGGAGAAGGGTAAGGAAAAAGTTGCTTAGGCTAATCAAAGACCTGACAACTGTGATATTTACATATTCTATTCAAAGTATCATTTCTTATTAAGATATATTATGGGAACATGCTCTTTTAGTTGCTTTTTTCAGTCATGATGATGTTATATGAGCAAGTAAAAAACTATAGAATACATACTTTGAATTCTTTTTTTTTTTTAAAGATTTTATTTATTTATTTGACAGAGAGAGATAGAGCGAGAGAGGGAACACAAGCAGAGGGAGTGGGAGAGGGAGAAGCAGGCCTCCCGCGGAGCAGGGAGCCCGATGTGGGGCTCGAACCCAGGACCCTGGGACCATGACCTGAGCCGAAGGCAGACACTTAATGACTGAGCCACCCAGGTGCCCCCATACTTTGAATTCTTTCTAAAAATTAATTTTCAGTTTTACTGTGAGACAAGGAAAACTGTGCTTCTGAGTAATTTGATATTCAAAGTAATTTGAATTGTTTAAATATTTTGGTTCCTTGCCTGGTACCAAAAATAATTTAAAGCAATTTTTAGTTATAATTTAAATTTAAAGCAAAATTTAGTTATAATTATTTTATATTGTATATTATATATTATTATATATAATAACGCTTATAATATAATAATATAATAGTGCTTCTCAATGATTCTTCCAGCTTTAAATATATATATAATATATATATCACATATAATTATATATCATATGTAATATATCATATATATAATTACTATTACAAACTGTTATTACAGAACAATCAAAATACCAAAAATATGTAGATAATGTGACTCGTGAAACAGCTGCCCACAGATGCTAAAATCTTGGCCTAACCCAGACAAATTCTGCATCACACTGATCACCAATGCCTGTTTAAGAACTCCAAACCAGAATCAAAGATGGTACGAATCTGGAAGGATCTGAGAGATCGGCTAGTTCTAGTTTTCAAACAGGCTCCATAGAGCCTAAGGTAGCAAAGGCCCCACCTAGGGATGGGGGTGGAGAATGATGGATAAGCACGCAGGGCTACTACAAAATATTTCACTTGTAAAAATGATACGGCAGATAGAGGAAAGAAAACAGAAGAAGAAACTGAGGTCCATGGTGGATAATTAATTTTCTGAAGTCTGATAACTGATTGGTGGTAGAAACAAGACCAGTATTCATTATTGGCACTAATACCAATAATCTTTTCTCAATTTTCTCCTAACTTAGCTCATCTTACATTGTTTAGCTCATGGGTTCTTAAATTTTTGAGATGATAAAATGTCAAGCAATAATAATGTATACGCCTAATCTTTTCTTCAAATTTTTAAAGGAAATATTGAAATAATTTAAGCTCTGAATGGAAAAATAAGAGATGTTGCATTATCTGCCATTGCTATTGTTGTGATATGGCTTCTATAAAAATCTGAATTATTTTTTCCACTATTTCTTAATAGTATAACCAGTATTCTATAGAACATAGTTTGAGAAATTTAGTGAACATTAAATATAACAACTCAATTCAATAATCATCTTATCCTTGACGGATGCAACCAGTAAAGAATGACATCTTTTTAGAAGATGAAAGAAAGTTCCATGGCTAGATCAATATACTTAACAGTGCTCAATTTATTGGCCAATTTGCTAAATTTTTTCAAATAGACTAACAACTCAATACAGTTTTAAAACTTACAGAATTTGGGGCACCTGGATGGCATAGTTGATTAAGCATCCAACTCTTGGTTTTGGCTCAGGTCCTGATCTCAGGATCTTGATCTCAGGGTCATAAGATCAAGCCCCATGTCGGGCTCTGCGCTCAGCGCAGAGTCTACTTGAGGTTTCTCTCTCCCTCTCCCTCTGTCCTTCCCCCACCATGCTCTCTCTCTCTCACATAAATAAATAAATCTTTAAAAAAAAAAAAACTTACAGAATTGGGCGCCTGGGTGGCTCAGTCGTTAAGCGTCTGCCTTCAGCTCAGGTCATGATCCCAGCATCCTTGGATCAAGCCTCGCATCAGGCTCCCTGCTCGGCAGGAAGCCTGCTTCTCCCTCTCCCACTCCTCCTGCTTGTGTTCCCTCTCTTGCTATATCTCTCTGTGTCAAATAAATAAATAAAATCTTTAAAAAAAAAAAAACCTTACAGAATTTATCTATCTACATTTGTCATTTCTACTCTTTTTATGAAGAGAAAATAAAGAAGTGAACATTTTTTTTCTCCAAAAATATATAAAATAATATTCTGTGTGCCACTCCTCACCCCCATCACCACTGCCTCAACTACCACCACCCTCATCACCATCACTTTAGTGATAATGTTTTGATCTCAAGTTTCCAATGTGCCCTCACATGCCCATCTAATACATGTCCCTACTATACTCTGTACATGTTTCTATCAGGAAAGTAATAATAATTAACAGTTAAGCTTTGTTGAAAACCGTGCACAGCAATTTATACCTCAGCCCTCACATCAGTTTCCTATGAGGTAGGTACTATTATTATTCCCATCTTACAAATGAGAAAACTGCCACAAAACAGATGCATGGAGCATGAATAGATAAATGAGTAATTAAAATGTTGGGGAATGAACTTACCTGAATCACTTCTTTATGCAAAGCAGTTCCTTTGCAACCGGGAGCCATGGAAAAACTACTGGATTTATCCTCAGAAGCCGGGTTTCAGGCATCACTCTATCACCAGCTGTGTGTATTATCTTAGACTGTTTCCTCTGGCATTAAATAGGGATTATAATAATTTCTAATTCACAGGAATAATAGTAGAATTAAATAAGAGTGCCATGATGTGATGCCATTGTATAAATATTTGTTATTAATGTTAAAGCTTATATTAAATACAAAATTATTTCCAAAATCAGATATTCACAAGCCTCAAACTATTATATTTCTTTGGATCTAGGTATTCTTAAATTACTTCTGGCCAATGACATAAGCAAAATAGACACTCACGGAGAAGTTCTTTTTATCAACTGAGGACATCCCCACAAGGTACAAGTTAACTTTGTTTTTCATTTCTGACTGCTTATAGCCATGATACTATCTCTAGAGTGTGAGGAGAGCCAAGGACCCCATTCAGGCATCCTCATTGGATTCCTAAATTCCCCTGCTCTGGCTCACATTCTTTTAATCATTCTGTTCCAGAAGCCTGGGACACAAATGTTGTTCCCTGCAGTTCCCATGGGGACCCTTGAGGCCCCTTTGGAACCCTAGGTTTCTGGTGCTCACTCCTGTGCAGAAACTCCAAGAGAAAATAATCTTTTCAATAAACTAACAAGAGGCCCTTGGTTTCCATTTTTCCAATCACAAAATACTGTATAATTGCACAGAACTGATGGTTATTCTTGCTGTTGCTGTTAACTCCTGTACTTGTATTGATTCCCATGGGGGAAAAACATACTTTATATCTTCCATGGGCCAAGCCTTCCTACATTAGGATCTATGTCATTCTTCAGAGTATATCCTCGAAGTATAATTCAGATTTATGAATGTAGGATAATCATAATATGAGTAATCTGACATGCACACAAACAAAAATAATTTCTGCTTCTCCTAAAATATATTAGGATATTTTAGATTAAATATTTCTCGTCATAACTATGTTTTATTTCTCATAACATCACACATACATTTTCATATTTAGGCATCCATTAATTTAGCGAATATTAACTGTGTACCATGTACTTGGCATTGTGCCAAGTGCTAGGATTAAAATCAAGAACAAGGCCAACTTATTGTTCTTAAGGAAGCAACATTCTAGAGAGGGATGTAGGTAAGCAAGCAGGCTCCATAAGCAGGATACATGTAGTAGAGAAACTTTGAATAGGATCCAAGCTGAGAAGCAAGGGAAGAGTTCCCTAAAGAATCCTAGATCTGTGGTGCCTGGCTGGCTCAGTCGGTGGAGCACGCAACTCTTTTTTTTTTTTTTTAAGATTTATTTATTTACCTGAGAGAGAGCAGGCGAGCAGGGGGAGCGAATCTTCAAGCAGACTTCCGGGGGAGTGTGGAGCCCAACACAGGGCTAGATCCCACGACCCATGAGATCACGACCTGAGCCGAAACCAAGAGTAGGATGCCCAACAACTGAGCCACCAGGCGCCCCAAGCATGCAACTCTTCAACTCAAGGTCATGAGTTCAAGCCCCACGTTGGGAGTAGAGCTTACTTTAAAAATAGATAAATAAATAAATACATACATACATCAAACAAACAAAAACACCGGAGAATCCTAAACTTGAAGGTTGAATAGGAGCTAGCCAGGCGGTGGAAGCCGGCCTATAGAGGGAGCAAGGTGGCAGGAAGGTGGGAAGGAGAAAGACACAAAGAGAAAGTCTCAGACTGGGGGAAGTATATGTGCATAGGCTGGGATGCAATAGAGAAAAGGCTGGTTCAAACTTCCATTTGGCTCCAGCATAGAGAATGAAGTGGGAGGAAAGGGAAAAGAATCTTGGTATGAAAGGTTAAAAATTTTGACTTTATCCAGAGGGTAATGGGGCCCCAAAATGAAATATATTAAGTAGGCAAAGCCTAGGGGCGCCTGGGTGGCTCAGTTGGTTAAGCGACTGCCTTCGGCTCAGGTCATGATCCTGGAGTCCCGGGATCGAGTCCCACATCGGGCTCCCTGCTCAGTGGGGGGTCTGCTTCTCCCTCTGACCCTCCTCCCTCTCATGCTCTCTGTCTCTCATTCTCTCTCTCGCAAATAAATAAAATCTTAAAAAAAAAAAAAAGTAGGCAAAGCCTAGTCAGGTAGGGATTTTAAAATTGCCAGCAATAGTCTGTGAAGTATTTAAACTAATTGTAAATGGATTGGAGCTTGCTCCATTAATCCTCAAAGAAGCAGAATTATAGCAAGAATATAGACTTAGGTTCACTTAATAGGATCTTCCATTCTTTCTTTTTTTTTTTGCTCTCACTATTAAAAAGACAAAGTAGAACTTGCCCATTTTTTACAGAACATAATTAGGTGCATAAAGGGAGGAGTTGTCTGAGATTCCTGAAATTGAATTTGCAAATATTGCAGATAAATGTGGATAAGACAATGTATATTTCTTCTATGCTGTTTTTTTTAGTACAAAGACCCTAAGCAAATGTAAAATATAGAATATACCAGAATTACACTTGATTAAAATATTTTAATTAACTGACAAAGTAACAGGATTTGTAAGAATTTGATTTCTGAAAAGCTTTTTTAAAAAAATTTCAGAAATAATAAATTAACATAAATGATTTGATTACTTGACTTCTTATATGGCATGTTGATTGTCCCTAACCACTTTGACTATAAAATAATCTACTTCAGATTCTAGGTTGAATAACCTCCTAAAGTGTTCCAAAAGGAAAATCTCTTAAGAGCACTGAGTATTACTATCTAATTAATAATTTCCTAGATTTTACATGATTAAAAACCACAGATACAAAATGAATATCCCTGGCATGAAATCAGATCTTTGCTCTCGTCCCCGTAGCAGGCAATGCTCATAGTGTGCTAATGCCTTTAAAATGCAGGAAACATACCCTTTTAAAAGAATTTCGTTTTTGGTAGTTCTCTCCTGTTTCTACCCACAACACTTCTCACACCAAATATGTGGGTGCTTTCCAAACCAAGCAATTGTCCAATTCTCCGCTGACACCAGCTTCAATTCGCCACTATCTACCTGGAGTTGGCACAGACCCCACAGGTGAAGGGCTCAGTTCCATGAGACTGCTCTGCTTCAGATGCCAGGCACTCGTTCAAGACTGTCACGTGCACTGACCAACTGGCTATAAATCAGGGGTCCCCACAACCCCCTCCTCAGGTTCAATAATTTGCTAGAAAAGCTGACAGGCCTCAGGAAAACATTTTACTTCCTATTACCAGTTTATTACAAAGGATACAAATCGGGAACCGCCAAATGGTGCATAAGGCCAAGTATGGGGGAGGGGCTCGGAGCGTCCATGCCCTTTCTGGGCATGTCACCCTGTCAGAACCTCCCTGTGTTCACCAACTCAAAAGCGCTTGGATTCCCATCTTTAATCATTGGCCATTAGTGACTGACCTCAATCTCCAGCCTCTCTCCCCTCCCCCTGAGGTCTAAAGGTGAGGCTGAAAGTTCCAACCCTCTAATCACATGGTCGGTCCCTCTGGTAATCAGCCCCATCCTGAAGCGATCTAGGAGCCCACCATGGAATCACCTCATAGCATAAAGTCAGGTATGACTTGTTATGAATAAGCAAAGATGCTCCTCTCACCCCTATCCTTAGGAAATTCCAAAGTCTTAGAAGCTCTGTGTCAGAAATGGGAAGAAGACTGGGGCGCCTGGTGCTTCAGTCGGTTAAGCGACCGACTCTTGGGATGCTTGGATGGCTCAGTCGTTAAGTGTCCGCCTTCAGCTCAGGTCATGATCCCAGGGTCCTGGGATCGAGCCCCGCATCGGGCTCTGTCAAATAAATAAATAAAATCTTAAAAAAAAAAAAAAAAGAGACCGACTGTTGATCTTGATTTCGGCTCAGGTCGTGATCTCAGGGTTGTGAGATTGAGCCCCATGTCGGGCTCTGCGCTCAGCGTGGAGTCTGCTTGAGATTCTCTCTCCCTCTCCCACTGTCCTTCCCCCCACTCATGCACGCTTTCTCTCTCTCTCTCAATAAATAAATAAAATATTTTTTAAAAAAAGAAATGGGAAGAAGACAATATATATATATTTTTTCACAGGTAGAAAAAGAAAGGCCTAGTGATTATTTGGGAAAGGAAGCTTTCTCAATCTTTCTATTTTATAATTGCCCAAAACTATTTGTTAAGAAGGGGCTTTGGGGCGCCTGGGGGGCTCAGTCGTTAGGCGTCTGCCTTCAGCTCAGGTCATGATCCCAGGGTCCTGGGATCGAGACCCGCATCGGGCTCCCTGCTCCGCGGGAAGCCTGCTTCTCCCTCTCCCACTCCCCCTGCTTGTGTTCCCTCTCTTGCTGTGTCTCTTTCTATGAAAGAAAGACAGAAAGAAGGACAGAAAGAAAGAAAGAAAGAAAGAAAGAAAGAAAGAAAGAAAGAAAGAAAGAAAGAAAGAAAGAAAGAA